>NW_004949099.1:26158920-26178555 GCF_000317375.1 Microtus ochrogaster | reverse complement strand
AACAAAAAAAAAACCTGTATTTGGGATTGGGCAGCAAACTACATCTTTCAGAGGCATCAGACAAATTCATTCAAACAGTTTCCTCCTCATTCCTGCTCATTCCTGAGTGTGGAATATGCCCCTTAATGGCCAATATTGTTACTTAAATGCTTCCAAAATACCACAGATATTCCCCAGAGTTAAGTACAGGCAAGGCCCCAGAATCTTAGAGCATCTTTGCTCTAGTTCCATGTTGAGCAAACATGCAGGGTTTAGTCAAGGACAAGATATCCTCTCAGAACAGCATCTCTCCCCTGGGAATGGCAATTCAGAGAAGTCACAATGACATCAAGAGATTCTCTTCCAAGTCAGAATTCTTTAAAACTTGCTCTTTAAGGACAGACAACTATTAAAGGGTGGATATCGGACAGGATTGGGGTGGTGTGGGGGAGAACAGTTTATAAAACTAGTAGCTACTATGGTAACAAGATTTAGTTCCTTTGAACAGTCTTTCACAGATGTGAGTCTTTTAAGTATTACTGACAGGGCTTGGAGAGATGGCTCCAGTGCCTGAGTTTAGTTCCCAGCACTCACATCTGTCAGCTACAACCACCTGTAATTCTAACTTCAGGGAATTCAACCTTATCTTCTGGACTCCACAGGCGCCTTCATTCCCACATATACAGACCTAAACAGACACACTATATATATGAAAAGCATGTTTCACTGCTAAATAATAAGGAAAAACCCAAATCTTGGAATTCTCAGTTAAAAGATTCTGAGGCTGTGGCTCCTTGGATGGCAATTCCAAGTTGGGTCAAGGTGGGGTGGATGGAAGTGGGAGGTACTTAAAAAACCCACAGCCCCGAATGACAGGGTAGCCAGGCTCTTACGCCATCTTTCTGTGGGTTGCTTGGTTTACGAGAAAGACTGTTAGCCTCTTCCCTGCAAGACATATATCAGGGACATGATGGCTAATCTTGGTTGTCCATTTGGCTGGATTGAAGACTGTCCAGGGGATTAGTAAAGCACTCCTCTGGGAATGTTTGCAAGGGCTTTTCTAAAGACCAGCACATCATGAAGGCCTTGACCTAGTAAATCTGATGACATTGTTGGGAGGTAACAAAAGGTAGGAAATAAGGCCTAGCTGGATATGGGAAGTAGTCACTGGGGACCTGTCATAGAGGCTAGATCTTGCCTTGGTCCCTTCCTCTGTTCCCTCTCTCCACTTTCTGTCAACTGGGTGCTTCCTATCTACCTATGTGATCCTTCCCCTGTGATGTTCTGCTCAAGCAAACAGTGTCTGAAGACCACTGACTAAACCCTCAGAAACCAAAAGGCAAAAGAGAACCTTCCTTTCTCAAATTGCTTATGTCAGGTAATCTGGCCACAGTGAAGATGACCTGGTAAACAAAGGGGTCCCTGTGCTGGGACTTTTAGAGTCAAATGTTAAGTAGGGGTAGAAACATAGTGGCCATCATCCCCATGGTTCCACTCTTGGCCTGTGGAATAGCTTGAAGCAAATCCATCCGCAGGAATTTCACCTCTGAAACCATGGTTTCTCTTTTGTATTTTCTCAAAATGCCCCCACTGCCACCTCCCACCCCAGGTATGTTCATCTTTGGTACTGTTGCTAGGGAAAACTGGTAACCACACAGCTGGAATTATGTCTGATATCTGACCTACAACTTTCTCCTTTAGATCAAGTCCTCAGCCCAAAGTTCACACCAATGTGGGGGCAGTGATCTCCCCTTTGTTTGACTTCCTGGGGCTCAACAGATATATACATGAACAGTGTCAAACTCACCCATTTTGGTTTTCCCAGCTTGTCATGCCATCATGTACACGGAACTGCTTTTAATCTGCCAATTGTGCCTTGTTTTTCTGAATAAGCTGTGTTTTGTTTTTTTTTTGTTTTTTTTTGTTTTTTGTTTTTCGAGACAGGGTTTCTCTGTAGCTTTGGTGCCTGTCCCAGAACTAGCTCTTGTAGACCAGGCTGGCCTCGAACTCCCAGAGATCTGCCTGCCTCTGCCTCCCGAGTGCTGGGATTAAAGGCGTGTGCCACCATCGCCCGGCAGCTGTGTGTTTTTGTAAATGATCACTCCTTTCGGGGGTACAAGGCTCTTTCTCAAAGCCTATGGTTTCTGTGTTTCTAAGTTATTTCATACATGTCAGGTTGAACCTTACCACATTCTCAGAGCCTGGCCCTACCCCAAGGGAGCCTAGATGCTTTTCTATAAATTGTTACCATTTTTTTCATTAGTGGCATTTTCCTAGAGCAATAGTTCTCAACCTTCCTAATGATGCAACCCTTTAATATAGTTCCTCATGTCGTGGTGACCCCAACTGTAAAATTATTTTCATTGCTACTTCTTAACTATAATTATACTACTTTTTATTGATTTTAATGTAAATATTTTTGGAGATAGAGGCCTGTCAAGGGGGTTGTGACTGTGGAGAACCCCTGTCCTAGACTATTATCCGTTCCATGGCACTAACCTGGTGGTATTTTCCATGAGTCACAAGTACCTGCCTCCTTCACTGAACACGAATAAACACATGAAAAGAGGAGAGTATGGCAAGATGGGGCCCTGGCAGCATAGCTCTGGCTTGGGGAGCTTCATCCAGACCAGAGGAGACAAGGGACACTCACATATTCCACTTCCTTGGATGGGTCACCCAGGCTGCCATTGGTGGTTGGCGCAGTGGTCTCTGTGCCCTCTGGCTTCTCCTGTGTCTTGCCTTCCTCTTTGGGTAAGCCTCCCTGGCCTGGAAGGGCCACTTCGCCCACCCCGAGGGCCTCGCTCTTGTACTGCTTGACAAAGTCTTCCATTGCTTTCAGCTCACTTTCCACAAGTCCACGGCAGCGAGAAGGGTCCTGGTCATATATAGGGAGCTGATGTATGAGCTGACGTCGGCGGTAGAGGGCACCCTCAGTACCTGTCACAGGCTGCTTCTCCTTGGGGATGAGTTCCATGTACTGCAGGCCCTAGCGGGATGGAGTGGAAGAGATAATATCATATGGCTGTAGTTCATGGTCATAGAAGCTAAGACACAATCTACTTAAAACAAAAATGATGGCTTTTCCACTGTGACCCGGGATTGAAATATAAGTATGTTTTCCCTGCCCATATTCATTCCTTCCTGTATGTGTTATGCATATGTATGTGTATTATGTGTATATGTATTCACATGTGTGTACATGCATTCAGAGTCCAGGGGCCAACCTTGGCTGCTGTTCAAGTGCCATTGTCCTAGGTAGTGTTAGCTGTTGACTTGACACAGCTTGGAACCACTCCTAAAAGAGTCAGTTGAGTAACTGTGTTTACCAGGTTGGTGTATGGGCATTGAGGGATTGTCTTGACTGTTAATGGATGTAGGAAGGTCCAGCTCATTAAGGAAAGTACCATTCCTTGGGCAGATGCCTGCATAAGCTAACAAGCAAATTAGAACCCATAGGTTCTGCTTTGAAATCCCCCTTAAGTTCCTGCCTTAACTTCCCTTAATCATGAATTATGACGTGGAAAGTATAAACTAAATAAACACTTTCCTCCCCTAAATTACTCTTGGTTGGAGTGCTCTAGAACAGCAGCAGAAGGTAAATGAGACCATCCATCCACCTTTTGTTTGAGACAAGGCTTCTCATTGGCCTTGGACTCATGACATAGGCTAGATTGGCTGGTCATCAAGCCCCGGGGATCTACTTATCTCTGCCCTTCCAGAACTGGGGTTCCATGTGCCACCATGTCTGCTTTTTCTAACAAGTGGGTTCTGCAGGACTGAGCTCAAGTTCTATCCTTGCAAAGCACGCACTTTAGTTACAGAACTGACTGTCACCTTAGCCTCATCGTGTTTATTTTCTACCTTAGTTTTTCTTCCACAAGTCACAAAGCAACACCTGTCTCTTATCTCCAGTAAGAATACATAGGTTGAAAAAAAGAATGCAAAGGAGAGATGCACACCGTGTCAGTCACTTGTATGTGCACACTCCGTCGCTTGTATGTGCTGAGATGCTACTGGATCTTTTCCTTGGCTCTAGAGGCATGGATGTAAACCTGTGTCTGAATTCATCAACCTGTAGGCCCAGGGGATCCCTGCTCTGTATGATGCCATCCTCTGACTGACACAGAATTTAAGAACTCTCTTTGGAGATTTTACCAAGCCAGCACACATACCAGGCAGGTGCTCTACAGCGGTGCTACCAGTGTTGATAGGTGAGAAAGAGGCACAGACTTACACCTGTTAGCTGGCTCTCCATTCGCTCACCGACTAGGCATGGCGGGGCTGGCGGATGACTGCATTATTTTGCTGCTCATTCCCCATACGCTACTATGATTTTTACTTTGGGGTGACACTAGGAAGAGAAGGGGTATCTGTCTGCTCATTTCAATTTCTGTCAGAATGGAAATGAAGATCACTCGGCTTTGTCACCTGGTGTGAAGTGATTGTGACGACAAGTGAGACAGTTAACAGGCATTGTCAGCTTGACTGGCTTTCCAGTCACCAGGGAAACACAATTTGGGATGTGTCTAGGAGAGTGTTTTTAGGAAGGTTTAACTGAGGAAAGAAGGTCTACCCCGAATGTGGGTGGTACCGTCCTTGGGCTGTGGGTCTCAGAGAGAATAAAAAGCTAGCTGAGCACTTGCCTTTCCCTTGCTCTCTGCTTCTTGGCTGCAGAAGTGATGTGACCAATCTCCTAGAGTTTCTGCTGCTTCAATTCTACTCTGATGGGCTGTACCCTCAAACCATGAGACACAAGAAGCCCTTTCCTCCATTATGCTATGTTTAGTTGGTATTTTGTTTCAACAACAAGAAAAAGGAGAAAAGTAAATTTGCTTCTTCCACCAAAGCAAAGTCACTACTTTCAACCTCTTATGTGTTATTACTTGCTGGGCAGAAACCAGATGACGAAACTGTTACAGAATCATGGCAGCAGAAATGCAGAGAGGCTGACCTCACTTGACCTGGACCTACAAGGGACTGTCTTCTCTTTGGTCCTACAGTGGATGTGCTTTATTGCTACTTTGGCTGATGCTCATAAACGAAAAATCCTGGTCATCTTTTCTGTACTTAGAAGCTTTGGCCAGCTTCATATGTGTATATGTGTATGTGTGTGTGTGTGTGTGTGTGTGTGCACATATGTGTTTATCTTCTAACGTAACCATCTACTTTGCAAGGGCAGTTGTCCCTTAGAGTTTAGCAGCAAGAATGAAGGTTCTGGATTTATCCCATCTTAGGTTGAGATTCTGGTCCTAGGCACGCTAGCTTCAGCCTCCTTGACACTCTCTCTGTGCACATATTTCTCAGTTGTAAAGTGATCACGGGGCAAGTCCAGCAGGCTCTGGGATTCGGTGACAGGCCTACAGTGCCTACATCATGCTGCTAGCATCCTTTCCCCCTGCTTTCCTATCGGCTGCTTCCCTCCTTTGGAAACACACCTCTACTTAGCTGCCATGTTTGTCAACAGTGTGCAAGAAGCTGTTGGAAAGCTCACTAAAATGTAGGCTAGCAAGCAGCAGTCCCCAGTTCCTCAGGGCAGTTGTGGCATCCAAGAAATTGCATGTTGGCTATGAGTCTCAGTCACAGAGGCAGAAATGTTAAGTCCTGACACTACTGTCATGGTTTGAATGTGGAATGTCTCCCATGGCTCATGTGTCCCCAAACTGGGTTCCCTGCTGGTGGTGTTACTTTGGGGGAGTTGTGAAGGCTTTGGGAGGCATATCACATAGGGGGATATGCCTCTGGGTTTACAGCCTTCGAGTTCCAGCATTCTCTCTCTGTTTCCTGCTCTACCGTGAATGGCCATTGGCCATATGCTCTCACTGCCACAGGCAGGAGCCACTCCTGCCACCATGCCTTTCCTGCCTTGATGGCTATACCCTTTCAAAATGTGAGTCACGATCAATCCTCCTTCTTGAGCCGATCCCGCCATTTGTTCTGTCATAGCAAGAAGGGGAATGCCGACCATGACTCCTTCTCAATGAAAGCCCAGCAAGAAACAAGTGTGTGAGAGGAATCAACAGGGACCCCAAACACCTAGCAGGAGAACGGAGGCAAGGCAAGTTCCTGGCGCTTTGGGATTTTGAAAACACATGAATTCTTCTAGAAGAAATGCTGTGACTATTAGTAGCGCCTCAGAGGGGCTTGCGTGAGCTTTTACTTGCGCGAGGCATTGCCACAGAGTCTCATTTTTGGTGAGAACAAAAGTCATTTTAGATTTGCCAGCTTTGTGGGGTGGATTTTGTTCCCTTCCAAATGGAACATTTTTATTTCATTTTCCTCATGGGCAAGACCCCTGATTAAAAGAAAAATCAATCTAGTTTAAAATAGCTTTTCTTAGAAAAAGTATAATTATATCATTAAGGGACTATGGTATTTCATGATTTGTTAATTTTAAAATATGTGTCAGCACCTCTAAGAGTAGAATTGACAGGGTCTCAAGTCACTAGCACTCCCCCCGTCTATGTGACTGGGTAATTATCTGGATATTAATGTATTTACAGATGACTATGGTTTCCTTCACAGCCAGAGCTCTGCTTAGTAGGTCTCAGGGATGGGGAGGTCAGAGGGGTGACAAGGGTCAAGGCCACAGTACAAGAAACTGAGAGGCAAGTTGCTTATTCTGGGTGACTTTTTCATCTCTTCCCTGTACCTCATCATCAACTTGCCTGGCTCCCACTGGTCCTTCTCTGTGAACCCAGCTGGCCCAAGTCTAGCCCCCATTCAGAGCTAGATTCACTTGGAATTATGGGGGATTAACATGTAAACTTCCACTGAAAACCACAGTGAGCAGCCAAAGCTGCTGTCAGATGCTAGTGAACAGGGGTGTCACACTGTGAGTGGTGACTGGCCTCAGAGATGAATGAGTTAGGGATTTGTTTTCCTTCTTGGTGCTATTGGGTGGTGGTGGACACTTACAACAGGTGGAGTGTAATGTAATCTTGCAGGCCCCCTCTGAGTCTCAGTTTCCCTCTGGGTACCTGACTGCCATAACAGTATTTGTCTAACCGGTTGGGAAATTACACAAGGCTATGGGGTGAAATACTCTTAGTCTGGTTAACAGTGCATAGCAGTGCTTGATACAGGGGCACAGACAGGCTGATGGCCACCAACTTGGAGGTCTGATAGAGTTCTCTAGTTTTCATTTTCGTAGGGAAGGATGACGGGCAGCCAGATTCTGCCCCACTTCCAAAATTCAATCAGGCTCGACCACTTGGAAATGAAAACAGAGAAGGGAGGGTGAACTAAAAGAGAGTGCTGGCTAATGCCAGAACTGAGACCAGCCAGCTGCAGAGCAGACAGGAGGGCTTTGTAGTCAGGCAGTTTTACAATGCAGCCTTCACCATGACCCTCTGATGGCTGCCCCTGATTAGACGGGGAGCAGCATATCCGGGGCTTTCACCAGCTGCTTCCCGATACCTCAAAGCAGCTCTTTATGATTTGATGGCTTGTGTGCAGCTGACTTTGTGAATACCAACTGATGGTTTGCATACCTAGGGAGCTGAGGGTAGACCGGATTTCCGGATCCCTTGGCATGCCCTGGCTCTGCCACTGCTTTAATGCCATCATCAGCCCCTGCTTCACCTGGACAACTTGCAAAAGCCACTCTTTGTGTCTTGTTGTAAGGGAATCTGCCTTGCAGGGTGGTGGAGTTCATGAACACTTAGTAGGTATTCATTCATTCATTCATTCATTCATTCATCTAAGATCAAGGGGCTTCCCTTGTCTGAGGAGGGAGGATGGCTCCTTTGTTTTTCCATAGGCTTGTTGAGGGCTCCAGATCATTGCATATGGAAATAAACATCTTTCAGAGAAAAAAAAAAGAGCATTCAGGGAACTGTGATAAACCATTCCCTTGTTCAGATATGAGGAGCCCCAAAGACATAGTGAATGGCCCTGTATAGAACTGGAAAGCCCTCAAGAGTTCATATGAAGACCTCTCTGCATTCTGTGAACGAGAAAAACGGAGGCCCAGACTGACTTTGTGTCATTACCTGACACAGGAACAGAGCTAAAACTGTGGCCATCTCTAGCTCATCACTGAGTTTCAGGAAACCATGACACAGCTCATACTTAACAGAGTAGGAAGAACCAATTCTTACCAGTTTCTGGGTGACTCCTGGAGGAGCCCACTCATAGGTTATGGTGTCAAAGGTGGGGTCTTTGCCGGTGGCGATGGGATTGGTCATGATCATGCGGTTCCTCTTATAGATGCGGATGCCATCTCCACCTTTCACCCGGGCAGTGAGCGTGGCATACTTGGAGTCCATCAGCAGGCGCCCGATTTTCCGATCATCATCCAGGTCAGAGCTCAGGCAGTGCTCCTCCTGGCTGCACTTACAAGACTTGCATATTTTCCTGGGGGACAGTAGAAAGAAGTGAAGTCATCCTCCAGAGATGACATGCTTTGGCAGTAACATTATCTACCGTTTTGTACCCAAGCACAGAGTTTCACTTTATTAACCTTGAAAGACTGACAGCAGACAGGCAAGGTCTTTGGGACAGAGAATAGCATTGGGGCAGCACACTTGTCTCTTTCTGTCTCATTCTGGCGAACTCAGAATGCGAATATCATCTGAGAAGGTTGTGTTCCATGTTTGTTGTAAACAAGAGCTGCGGTTTCCTCTTGGTGGTTACCATGGCAAAAACAAATTTATTCAAAATGTTTGCGGAGTGTAGTTTGAACCTGGCCCCTGACTTTCTTTTTACAAATAAAGTTTTATTGAAACACAGCATAATCATTTATTTGTATGTCTACCCTTGGTTGCTTTGGGGGCTAGAACAGCACAGTTAAATAGTTACAACTGAGGCCTTCTGATACTCAAAGCCCAAAAATATTTATTACTTGGCCCTTTACAAAAAAAAAAGGTATGCTAAGTTCTCCACTCTCAAGGATCATTAAAATTGTCTCCTGTGATTCATGAGCTGCATAAGCTCTGGTTGAAATTCTTCAGCATGCCCACTGAAGTGAGATCTGGTGGGAATTTTCTTCAGCTTTGTGGACAGAAGCCAGGGGGAAGGGAGTGAACTGAGTAAAACCTCCCAGCTGGGGAGATTGATGTCTAGGGAGGGTGGCTTTGTCAGGGGCCCAGGAGGAGGAAATACATTCTGGGGAAGTCTGAAGTTCACTTGAAAGCCCTGGTGCCTCTCTCTCTGACAATTAATAAAAGAAAGTGTTTGACTGTTCTGTGTCATGCTGTTAAGGTTTGGAACTCCAGAGAGTTCCAGGGTGTGAGAAGGAAAGTGTTCTCCCCTCCCCTCACAGGCCTGTCACCATAGGTTTGCTGTGCAGTGTCTCAGACGCCCCAGTGCATGCAATTTAAGAGACTGTTTAAAAAAATGTGAGCAATGTTAAGACCAACCGCAGGGACTAGGACAAGGCAAGGGGGCTTAGCTGTGGATGCATTATGGGGTCCAAGCAACGTGAAAGAGCCCTGTTTGCTTTTACACCTGGCTGTCACAGGTATCATGGATAGACAGTCTTACAGCCATGGTCACTTGCTTCAGATCATGTCCCTAAGTTGGTAGTTAGCAATGTTGGCAGTTTTTATCATCGTGGTTGGAGGCAAGGGTGCCCCTGTCATCTAGTTGATAAAAGCCTTGGATGTGGGCAGACACATCCTCTAGTTCAGCCTCCCTCCTGCTGCCCCAGTACTTCAAAAGCCTGTGGTGGGGGTGGGGTTGAAAAGCACATCTCATTTGAAGAGGAGGTTTAACTGGAACCTCCAAGGAGCTCACAACTGGCAGGACAGGAGAGGGAAGTGTAACACAAAAGAGGAGAAGGCTGAACAGCAATAAGTTACAGGGTATGGGATATTTCTGCTACCCTTGACTCATTCCCAAATGTGAGTAGGTAGGACACAGATGTGAGTTCAGTGCTCTGGGCTCTGGAGTCTGGAAACCCTTGAGTTAAGGAAGCCTGGAAAAAAAACCCCATTTTTTGTTTAGCATCAGGTTGCATCTTGTGAGGCATGATGGACAAACTGTTCACATCTGGGGTACTGCACATCTGAGGCACTGCATATCTGGGGTACTGCCACATGAGAAGAGTTAAATCTATGACCTGAAGGATTCATCCCAGCACCATGGAAGACAAAGGACCTTAAGAGCACCACAGGGTACACATGAGAAGTCTTTTCTCTTTGATCCCACAGGAAGGAGTCTTCTGTTATGTGCAAGTGGACATCTCAGTCACAATCCATTGGATTCTTTCACCTCTCCTTATGAGAGGCAGACCGGAAGGCTGTTGATGGATGGTGTTAGTCATTTTCACTTGAGAGCTGACAATCGTAGAAGTGGAAAGAAAAGCCCAGTGTGTTGGGACACAGGGCAGCCGCGTCTCCAAGTCTTTTGTGTTCTACTTGGCCCCCTGGTCTCCCTACACCCTACTTGAGGACCTGGATGTGGAGCTGCTCTGGGCTGCTTTGGTCAATGTGAGATCCCAGGATGCTACTCCAGTCATTGGGAATGCAAACCATTTGAGATGGAGAACATGAGACTAATCTTTGAGGATGTGTCCAGGATACTTCCTCTGATAGTTATGCTCTTCTTACTGCTGGGCACACTGCTTCACTGTGACAGTTGAGGAAGACACCGTCCCACTCTGCCCTAGCTCTTGTTAGGTACCCATATTGTGAGGGACATATACACTACCCCAAAGAACCTAAGTAGCATTAGTGTGGCCAGTTCGTCCTCTCTTTTTGGATAGACATGGGCTTTCCTTTCAAACTAGATTGACTGAAATTAAGTTATTTAAGTAACTGCTGTGATTTGAATATAAAATATCCTGCATAGACTCAGATGTTTGGATAATTGGCCCCTAACTGATGGTGATGTTTATGGGGTTATAAAACTTTCGGAAGTAGAGCTTTGCCAAAGGAAGAGTATCACTGGGGGTGGGCTTTGAAATTTTATAGCCAGACCCCACTTCCTGTTTTCTCTCCATTCTGGACTGCTTGGCACAATGTGATGGGCCAGCTTCATGTTCCTGCTGCCATGCTTCCCCCACCAAGATGGGCTCTATACACCTTCTAGAACTGTGAGCCCAAATGAACTTTTTTCTCTTAAAGTTGCTTTAGTTGCTGTATTTATCACAGCAAGAGAAATTAAACAAATGCAGCATCTTCAACAGTTCGCTGTCATAACTGGGACCTGAAGATGTGTGGAAGTGTGTCCTCCTTGGATGCTGAGACAGCACTGCATCAACATGGTTGAGTTTAAGCTCCTCATGTGGTCATTCTAATGTAAGATGACATGTTCTATGTAGGACCTCCAAATTCAATCTATGTTTCTCAAGGAATTTACTTGCTGTTCAACCTATGGGCAGGATGACAAGGAAACAGAGGGATTAAAACAATGCAAGGAAGGCCGGGCAGTGGTGGCGCATGCCTTTAATCCCAGCACTCGGGAGGCAGAGGCAGGGGGATCTCTGTGAGTTTGAGGCCAGCCTAGTGTACAAGAGCTAGTTCTAGGACAGGAACCAAAAAGCTACAGAGAAACCCCGTCTTCAAAATCCAAAAGAAAAAAAAAAACAATGCAAGGAGACTTAATTTCCTAGGAAGCATGAAGGATAGGGCCAGATTGCTCTGCCTCTGTAAACAACTGACTACCAAACCACAAACACTCGGTGATTGTTTTAGGATGGTAGGTGGCAGCAGCCCAGGACTGACCCTTGTGCATGGAGCGAGCATTTACTCCCTGTCTCGGGAAGTTTACAAAGTGATCCACAAAGAGTTGCAGAGATTCCTCAATATTGTCTGAGACCTGATTTAAAAAAGGAAGATGAAAGAAAGATTCGAAACTAGTAGAGTTGACATGGTGGAGAAGGTAACTAACTTTTCTTCAGACTACAATCTGCTCAAATGGCTAAAACAGGAATGGGTGGAGTCCTTGCTGCTGAGATCAAGTCAGCTGAAGAGGGACGTTATAAGGGGACAGAGGCCTGAGTTATTTGACTTCCAAGGTCCCTTCGATGTGGAAGACCATGTGGGCTCCTCTGAGGCTAAGGTTGAGGCTGGTCAGGAAATGGAATGGAGCAAAGGAACGGGGCAGTGCTACAGAGCTCACAATCCACCATAGTGCAGATGTTTACGAGCTTGAGACTGTGTTTCTTTCAGGCCTAAGTTCAAATCATGTCAGTTAGCGAATTCTCTCCAGTTACCCACCTTCCCTGTACATACTTGCAGAAAGGAGAAATATTATCTAATATACGATGTTGATTAACATTTCTTTATAGAAGAGTTTGCTTATTAATAAGTAGGTTGTTTTCTTTTGAGATAGGGTCTTATGCATAGCAGATATTTTGCAACTACAATCTCACCTTGAATGTTAATATCTCAGGAAAGCCCTGGGGAATTTTGATATGCATTGAATGTCCAAGCTATAATAAGACATGGATAATAAAAGCTCTTGGTTTGCTATGGTGGTCTATGGAGTGTGGCCTCTATCTCTGTGGTGGCAGACACAGTCACCCAGTTTGTGCCCTGCATAACTCTAGAACAACTGTCCGCATAGATACTGGCGTGAAGATTGCTGGGACATTATGTTTGTTGGTAGCCTCCACATTGTTTCAAAGTCCTCAGAGATAAAAGAAGAAAGAAGACAAATTCCAGAACTCTAGCCAGACCCGACACTCCTCATGGAAGGATAGGAATCACAGGTTCTGGTTTCCTAGTACTGTGGATGGAACGCCTTTGACTACCTGCACGTGTGCATGCCTGTGCGTGCATGTGTGTGTGAGTGTGTGTGTGTCTCTATGTGAAGTCAGAAGGCAACTTTCGGGGTCATTTTCCAGGTACCGTCTTTCCTGTTATTTGAGACAAGGCTTCTCATTGCTTTAGAAGTTGGGAAGAAGTTCTACTGGAATTTGCTGAGGAGACTAGCTGCGTGGCCAGGAAGCACCAGGGATCCTCCTCTCTTTGCCTCCTCAGAGACATTTGCCTTTCGGGAAGGGAGATCAAGTCCTCGTGCTTGCAAGCCAAGCACTTTCCTGGCAGAACTCTCTCTCTGCTTCTACTTTTGGCCTCTATTTCAAGAGCCACACCTAGGTTAAAATCCACCCCAGAGATGCTACTTCAGTGAGGTGAGACCAAGGCCATCTCCAGACCTGAGAGTCGACAGCCCTTCCCCATAGACATCCCCAAATCCATCTTTCCATAGTCATCTGTTGTGGCTTATATGTAAAATCTCCCCACTAGGCTCCTATGTTCAAATGCTTGGTCCCAGTTGGTAGCTGTTTTATGAAGTTATAGAAACGTTAAGAGGTGGGGCCTTGCTGGAGGAAATGGGTCCACGGGAGTTGGGTCCTTGGGGGTTCTCATAGCCAGGCTCTCTCCTTCCTGTCTGGCCTTTGCTTCCTGTTCCACCAAGATGCAAGGAATACCAATGGCACACTCTTGCCACCATGCCTTCCTTTGCATGGCTAATGGTGTCCCCTCCAATCACTAGCCAAAAGAAGACTCTTCCTTCCTTAAATCACTTCTTGTTAGATGTTTGATCACAGCAAGAAAAAAAAAATTCTTGCTGGATCAGGTTTGATAGCATCTACCTTAAAATGGTTTCTGAAATGCAGAGCAGCTTTCCCTATCTTTGCTCCCCAAGTTCTTTACAACATTATCCATCCCTGAATCAGAGAGGGCCTCATTCCCCAGCTGCCCTTCCTAGCATGCATCCTCCAACCCCGTGCCAACAGAGAGAACCACCCACATTTTTGGAAAGGACAGTCAAGTAACAAAAGCAGGCAGAGTCCCCTTGAGCCCCATTACCTCCACGAATGAGGCTCGAAGCCGGAGCACATTCCCTTGCACCGCAGACAAGCTACGCCCCTTGCCGACTGCTGCTGGCCCAGGGACATCTGGAAAAGGAGGCACAGAGAGGGTGTTTTCCTTCATGTTGACCTCTGGGAGACTTGGCATAACAGCAAAGGGCCTGCGTGGGGTTCAAAGGGCTCCTGATCAATACGCTGCCACTCACTGTTTACTGGGAACAGAGAAGAACATCCGGGAATGGGGCCATAGGCAGCAAGTGTTGAAGGGTGGGGCCCTTCCTAATAAAAGCTCTACTGAGGCTCCCCGCCAGGCTCCAAGGCTGTCTCTGAGTGCCAGGGCTGTCTGGAAAGATTGCTACGAGGGGCCATCTGCTTCTTTCCCCATCTTCACTCCTGTCTTAATCTGTCTATCACTGGAATGGAATCTTCCAGCATCTCCTTCATTGCCTTCTGATTTATTGATAGGATGTGACCGAACCAACACTCCAGGCACAAACAAAGGAACATGCCTTAGCTGATTATGGCTCAGAGCAGGACTTAAATATTTTGCTAATGTACCAAAAACAATCTCATGAGCCTTTGAAATCTCCTCTCCGGGGAGGGAAACACACAAGGCAACTTTCGTTATTCATTATAAGCCCTAGGAAACAGGAGTGCCTTTGGCTGCCATTGCTGCTGTGGTTAGATTCAGTGGCTCTGGTGGGGTCCTCGAACCAGCAACTTTACTGACAAGCTCACCAGAAATGCAAAATTCCTGGCCCCTTTTCATCACACTGCCCTTTAACAGAATCCCCAGACATTGATTACATTAGAATCTGAGAGGTGGCGGGTTAGTGATGGATCTGCAGGCTGAGAAACTTAACCTAGCTTTCCCTTGGGGGTGGGGGAAGGGAAAACTTGGTAGAGGTGTGTGAACCATCTTGTTCTTATCAGAAGCAGGCAGGCATCAACCCATGAGAAATGTAAAGGAATAAGTTCTTCATCTTGACAAATGCACAGGTGGCATAGCATTTGCTTAGTGTCCACTCTGTGCCATGCATGGGGGCTTTAGTATTAGAGGCTGTATGCCCAAAAGGGATGCACAAGCCAGGGGCTCTGGAAAGGGAAGCTCATACTTCTCACTCAATTTTGCAAACCGCTGCTGAGTAGCAGCGAGGGATAGGTTGCGGTGCCAGACTGTGATCTGGACATACATGTCAGAAGTATTGAAGAAGGCATCAGTTCATAAGCCCATATGGGAGGAACAGGGAGGCTTCTTCAACTAGGCCCCTTGGAGATTTAGACTGTGTAGGTTGAGAGGACAGAAAATGGTGGGAAGGGAAGCCTGGCAGTGGGAAGAGACAAGCCATGAGGAGAACAAGTGGTAGAATGTGTATTGTGCTGTCACAAATTGAGTGTGCTTCTGGGGACTTTTGCGGTTCACTGTATTGTGGTGTGTGTCACACACACACACACACACACACACACACACACACACACACACACTCACTCACTCACGAAGGACAGAAGACCATGATGGCTATTGTTTCTCCACAGGCACAACCCACACTGTTTATGTGAAAGAGTCTTATCTTGTGGTGAACTCACAGCGCAGGCGCAGGCCCAGGCTAGACTGTCCAGCGAGCCCAGGGTATCTATTTGTTTCTGCCTTATGTACTACCACACTGGCTTTTGTTTATGTGGGACCTGGAGATAAAACTCAGGCCCTCATGCTTGTAGGGCAAGAAATTTTGAGACTTTTCTATAGCCCTCTGTTTGGTTTTAAAAGAGTGTGTGGAGGTGGGGGAGGGGAGGGGACCTGGTGAAGTTTGAAGGTGAACCTACCCTCACTGATCCTTTGCAATATCTCCCTCCTGCACCCACACCTCCCAACAGTTAGACCAGCAGTTTTGTGGGCATTCAGAGGGCAGTGTACTTATATTTGTGTCTGATTAGTGCTAAAATCATGTTATACATGCCCCCACCCCTGGAAATGGGTCTTACTATGTGATCTATTCTGGCCCCAAGCATGAGACCCTCCTGCCTTAGCCCCTTGAGGGTTAAGATTACAGATCTATGCTAAGTGTGAGCATTGAGATGGTTCAGGTCACTCACTAACCATCTTCCTAAGTTGGGGGCCGCGTTCCATAGACAGAGCTTTGTTCCTTAAGTTATTGGCCTGTGTCTGTGCTTGCATCTACCTCTCCTCCTCCTCCTCCTCCTCACACCTCAAATTATACGAGCTGAAATACAGCAATCTTTCCACACTTACTACTCGAGTGGTTCCAAGTGTGCTTAATTCACAAATAAGGCTTCATTGTTGGAGTGTTTCAGCTACACCCAGAGGCCTGGAAAGAAGTCATTCACGGAAGCATTTCCTAAGTGGCACGGCAGGCCTGAGCAGAGCTGATCTTCTAATGAGGGGCTATTTAACGGTCCTCCCAGAAGAGGATTAGTTTTGAGGGCTGATCTGGAGCAGAGCCTCAGTGTGGCTGCTAACTCCCGTTTGGTTGAGAAAGAGTGATGTAAGACAGGGCTGTTCCTCAGCGTGACAGCCTGTGATGTGGTGACCAGACTCCCTCTGCTAGGTCTGGCATTTATCAGCTATGCCTGTGACTGGATGCAAGCCATTGTTCTGCCTAGATCAGGTTTCTGCTTTGTCAAACAAGAAAACCACCTGGGTGGGGCTGCCTGGCTTGTGTCCCCCACAGCACTCAATTGGGAGATGTTACAGAGTAGCTCATGGCAGCGGAGTGGAAGTGAGGATCACGTGAGTGAACACAAATGGCGGGCACCGGACGTGCAAAGGCGGCTAACCTTTAAGTTGCCAGCCTGTGCTAGCTGCAACAAGAGAGTAGGGGAGTGGGCCCCCATTTCAGGGAGAAGGGCCCTGGTGTGGGGTCAGGCTGGGCTGGTTTTAGTGCTACTTTTGTCCCATTCTCTTATTGTACAGGACCAATGGCTGGGTTTGTTGAGTCTTTCTCTTCCTGACCTACTGGGATAATAGGAACCCAACATGCCTCATGGAGTTGCCAAGAGGGTTAAATGAGACACTGGGAAGGATTTAACACACACTTATTATGCACTGTATATTTACTGTTGTCATTAGATCTTGTGAAAGACAGCTAGAAAGACCTTGAATTGATTGTTCTGGAACTTTCTTTCAAGCTTTCGCTTCCATGGGGATTTCTGGGGCAACTATTTTTGGAAGGGCAGACCCCATATGTTTTTCATTCTCTACTTTCTTCCTTACCTATTTGCTGTCTCTGTGATTTGATTTGAAAAATAAAAAAAAAACAAACAAACAAGCAAACAAAACAAAGCACAAGGCCAAAGCAGGCTCCATACTTTGAGATTAAGCAAGGCTGATTTTAGCCTTTGTCCTTGAGAAACTCTTTTGGTTTTGTTCTGCTTTCTATTAATTAAACTTGTTTGTTGGCAATCTCATACACATATAATGAATGCATTCTCCCTTACCACCATCCTCTCTCATCTCCCCTGCTATTAGGTCAAGCCCCCGGCCCTTCCCTACCAATCTGTTTCCCACGTCACATCATTTTGTTTTGTGAGCTAGAGTTTTAATCAGGGTTGTGCGTGTATAACCATTGTTTGGAGCTGTGCATTGGAACCTGGTGGGTACACAACCGAAAAGAGAGAGACACCACTTCCTAGACTCTCTCAGTAGTTGATATTTCAGCAAGAGGGCCAGGGCTCTATGAACTCCTCCCCCATTTGTGGCTGGCTGCACATAGGCAAGGCTCATGCAGGCCCAATGCAGGTCTCTGCAAATGGCTGTCATACTTGATAACCTCTTTCAGCAAGCCGTTCCTAACGAAGAAAGGCCATTGTTTTCAAGCATGTGATGATGGAGGAGGTCTATCCTTGGGCCAGGTAGCCATAGCTTTGTAGGCCCAGGAAGCAGAACTTAGTCTCCAGCAGGCCAGTGGGCCAGTTTCCATGACAACAAAAGTTCGAGGAAAGCAAAACAAATGGCCTTGCAAGGAAGAGCTACATTTGGGCAGTCAGGCCATGCATGTAACTAGTTTTCTGGCTGACTGTTCTACACAGTAAACAGTCACTTGTTTACTGCATGCCATTCACTGGAGCCAGGCAGACCCAAGGATCTTCAACACAGAGGAAATGATGACCTTGTTGATTGAGGAGGGGGAGGGGAATTAGCCCGCAGCAGAGCTCCAAATAAGAGCCTCTGGTTTATAAACAGTGCCCTTCTCTGAAGGAGATGCTGTTGATGGGATGGCACTGTGTCTCCCAGCCTCTCCCAGGAGCTGAGTATAGACGCTTAAGGGGACCATCCCTTTAACAAAGGTTTCTTAGAATGCAGCATCTAATCAGCCTTTTCTCTTGAGGGAAAAAAAATGCATTTTGACAACTGTTTTTGGCTCTGGTTTGGTAGGATGTGGTACATGTAATATAAATTCTTAGAATTGAATCATGCATTTATTTTTTATTTTCCTGTTTTTTCCATCCAAATCAAAGCTTCCTCTCCCTCCCCTTTGACCACTCCACCCTACCTCCTTTAAAGACTTAGGTCTTCAAAGACTTAGGTAGTTACTGGATATATAGGGAGCAAGAGACAGCCTGGGGTCTCTAATCTCCTTTAAACATTTGCTTTTTGGTGAACTTCTAGGGGAAGTCTCTCTCTCTCTCTCTCTCTCTCTCTCTCTCTCTCTCTCTCTCTCTGTGCATGTGTGCCCGCCCCCACGCATGTGGCAGCCAGAGGCTGGCACGGAGTACTTTCCTCTACTGTTCTCCACCCTCTTCTCTGAGCAACTGTCTATCACTGGAACAGCAGTTCACTAATTCAGCTAGGGTGTCTGGCCACTGAGTTCTGGGGACCCTCTTCTCCCCACCCTTGCCCTCACACCAGGGTTACAGGTATGCATCACCGCTCTTCACTGCCTGGATGGGATGTGAGTGCTGGTGATGCAAAACAAACCTGGGTCCTCGTGTTTGCTACTTTATGGACGAGACCATCTCCTTCACTCTCCAGGAACTGTGCTAATAACAAAGTGTTAACGCAGAGAATGATATGGGGTTGGGATGGAGAGGAATTCAAAAGGGAGGACTGCAGTGTTCAGGGTGAGCGTGGGGATTAGAAAAGAGGTGTCCTTCTCAGTTTCTTTCTCCTTGCGGGACTCGCGTAAGATGAAAATGGCAGGAGGATACTGGTTTGTGGCTCGCCTGATTCATGTATCATGCAGTGGCATCCATTTCCCTCAACTCTAAGACTTAGTTACCCTGCATGCTGACTTGCAGTCATGGCTCCTGGGAGATAGAAAGAACCTCTGTGTTTTTGAAAATTTCATTCCTCAGATTGTGATTTATTACCGTGACATTAACTAGTTTTGTAATTGGTCACCCACCATGTCCTAACATTAAATTACTATCTAAGACCTGGCTCCTTAGAGGGTTTTGAGCTGGTCCTAAAATCTTCTAGGTTCTTTCATGTATGAGGTGGAGGAGGAGGATCTCGCGATTATGTAATGGTCACAGTCTTACCCTCTGACAGTGGTCTATTTGTGCCTGCACATAACCCCGTGGCTCTCCTCAGTGCTTCCTGAGGCAATATCTTTCAAATGAATGCTGGATTCGATATGTCAGGGGATTTTTATAGCTAAGTCCTATAAATACAGGCCATTCAGGGTCACTAGCTAACCTATTAGGTTACTTAAGTTGAACTCAAAGAAATTCCAATAGCAAACAGGGGATGAGAATGGAGATAAGAGGAGCAAGGCTGAAGTTCTGAGAGGGTCCAGAAAGAGCAAGTATTACATTCAGCTAAACCAATCCTAAAACCACCCCACTATTAGAAATAGTCCAATACCTGATGGAGGAAGGTCATTGGCTAATAAAGAAACTGCCTTGGCCCATTTTATTGGTTAGAACATAGG
>NW_004949099.1:26155807-26158820 GCF_000317375.1 Microtus ochrogaster | reverse complement strand
GGTTAGAACATAGGTGGGTGGAGTAAACAGAACAGAATGCTGGGAGGAAGAGGAAGTGAGCTCAGACTTGACAGCTCTGCTCTCTGGAGCAGAGACATCATGCTCCCCTCTCCCGGGCAGACCCGATAGCTCTGCTCTCTGAGGCTATCGATGAAGCTCTGACCCAGGATGGACATAGGTTAAGATCTTCCCTGGTAAGCCACCTCGTGGGCTACACAGATTATTAGAAATGGGCTAGTCCAGGTTCTAGAGTTAGCCGAGAAGAGGCTAGATATAATGGGCCAAGCAGTGTTTAAGTGAATACAATTTGTGTGTTGTTATTTTGGAGCTTAAGCTAGCAGGCGGCCGGGGTGCTGGGGACGCAGCCCCACCACTCCTATTACAACAAATACCCACAGCACTGCACTCCGCCAAGTGCCTTCACTTCCTTAACCACTCTTTGTTCACCCTTAGGATCAGCCTTTGAAGACTGCCATTATTCCTAGTCTGCAGAATGTTCAGGAATATGGCCTTCTGGAGGAGGGAGGGGCTTCTAAATCCACATCTGTGTTATGCTCTGTTTTTTCTTGATGATCATGAATGTAGCTAACATTTATTGAGTACCCCTTTGTGCGAGCAAATGTCTAGCATTTACATACTATAATATTTCATATAAGCATTCTGCCAACCATACCAAAGAGGTCCTTTTTTTTTATTACTTTCATTTCTAGATATCAATACTGAGGTCCAGAAACATCGAGGCTCTTCTGGAAGATCCAAGAGTTTATGTGACTGAGTCATGATGCTTTACCAGGTAGGTTTATGTATGCTCTTAGCTAACCTGCTATTGGTCATCCCACCAAGAATACTATACTTTACATTTTAAAAGTCGGGGCACACCCCTTATCTTGCTTAGTCTTCATAGTGATCCCAGAAGGAAGGTATTTTTCATTTTGCTCATGGGAAAAACAAGTCCATAGAACTGATGGGTTTTACTTCCTAAGACATAGTTCATACTTGGATTATGAAAACCCAGGTCCGACTCTCTACCATACCAGAAGTCTCCAGATCCCAGACAGCCACTGAAGGTGTCCTTGATTCTGGGAATCTGAGAACAAAAGGAAGAATGCAGGTCTGTAGGGTCATGAGGTTGTTGAGGAATAATAATTTGGGATACGTATGTACATTTTTCTATGCTGTGAAATGTTTGTTTAATGATGCAAAGATGTGTTGCTTTCTTTTATGTTGTATTTGTTTAACTCTGTGAAGCTGTGTTACTATGCCTTTGTAAAACACCTGATTGGCCTAATAAAGAGCTGAATGGCCAATAGCTAGATAAGAGAGGAATAGTTAGAGCTGCCAGGCAGAGAGAATAAAAGGGATGAGGGTGAGTGAGAAAAGAAGGAGAGCACCAGGGGCCAGCCACCCAGCCACACCCAGCCACTGCCATGTAGTAAGAAGAGAAGACATAGAATAAAGAAAGGCAAAAAGCCCAGAGGCAAAATGTAGAGGAAGAGAAATGGGTTAACTTAAATTAGAAGAGCTGGCTAGAAGCAAGTCAAGTTAAGGCTGGACATTCATAAGTAAGAATAAATTTCTGTGTAGTTTTTTGGGGGGAGCTAGGTCTTGGGTTCCCAAAGGCAACAAACAAACCAACAAGCACACAACTACATGAGGTCCTAGGAAAGTTTGATTTATGAGAAATAGAGTCGGGCTCAGATACAATTTCCTTGACCTCAGGTTTCTACCACCTTCTCTTGTTTGGATCAATAAACTGAAAGATGTTCAAGGCAACAGATAGACTTCAAGTACAGAGGGAAAGGTCATAGTTAGAGGAAGTGTATCAGAGTCATGGATCACATATATTCTGCCTTTTCCTGGAAGTCTGGAAAGGGACCAGGTTGTTAATACCTAGTACAGCATCATGGATCTGGAGCTTGATCTTGGACCCACACGGTGGAGATGGTGGTTTGGGGACTACATGTTAAAAGTCTACTGCTCAAAATTGTTAGTGCTTAACAAAAATAAGAGCTAACAAACTTCCTCCTTAGCCAAGAACGAAGTCATTCCTGGATTCATTTCCAGCTCTTAGTAAGGATCCCTGGAGTTTGATGTCATTGGATGAGGTTCATGCTACGAATTCAAATATATCCATTTCTACTTCCTTTTACTGTTGCCACTCAAATTCCTTTCTCAGTGCCTTTGCACCTGGGTCTCTGGAAGTCTTCAATGCACATTCTAAGCTTCTTTTCATAATTATCTAGCCCTCAGAGACCTTCAAGCCTACAAGTGGCTTGAGGCTCCACCTTTCTTATAATATACAGGAATAACAGCAATTGTAGTAAGTGTAGTTATTCTTCCTTACCTCTGTAGACCATAACCATGGATTCAACCAACCTTGGATTAAAATCTTGGATAGAGGCCCTGGTGAGATTGCTCAGTGGTTAAGAGCACTTATTTCTCTTCTAGAGGATCTGGATTCTGTTTCCAGAGTCCATGTGCAGGCTCATAACCATCTATAATTTCAGTCCCAAGGGATCTGGTGCCTTTCCTGGCCTCCAAGGGCAATTCACACACATTGTGCACAGGCATACATGCAGGCAAAGCATCCATATACATTAGCATAAATAAACACTAATGAACCATGGATAGAAGAAAATGTGTGTTTGTGTAGATTTTTATCAATTTCGCATAGTATGGTACTGTCTGAGATGTTGAGAGACAAGCACAGATCCTGTGCAAGGTGACACATTGTTTTCCTATAAGGGTCCTGAGAACCCTTGAATTTTGGTATTTGAGATATTCCCATAACTGATCCCTTACAGATACGGAGGTACAGATGTATTAGGTTTAGAGTTTTCTGGACAATATGCTGCAGTAAGTCTCGGAGGCAGGTGTATGTCAAGGAGTAGTCTCCTAGTTGTGGTGGTAACCACAGTGGCAGCACCTTGGAACTTCTGAGTCCTTGGGAATTGTGTGTGTGTGTGTGTGTGTGTGTGTGTGTGTGTGTGTGTGTGTGGTGTTTCTATGCATA
>NW_004949099.1:26152802-26154995 GCF_000317375.1 Microtus ochrogaster | reverse complement strand
CCTTAGTACATCCTTAATAAAAGAAATCCCAGGGAGACAACTTAGTGGTTAAGGGCACTTGCTACTTTCCAGAGGACTTGAGTTTCATTCACAGAAGTCATATAGGGCAGCTAAAAGTAGCCTGTAACTCCAGCTCTAGGGGATCCGAGGCAATCTCCTAACCTCTACAGGCTCTGCACATGCATGCTCATGTGTGCATGCATGTATGCATATGTGTAGTACAATAAATAATTAACATTATTTATCATCAATTGTTAATTAGTTAATTAATAATCAGTCAATAATAATATCTGCTGGTTTTGGCCACTGAGATGGACCCAGAAGCATTAGGTTAAATGAGTTAATCCTGGCACAGAAAGGCAGGCATTGCTCGTTCTCATGTAGGTATCCTAAGAGGGTCCCACAGAAACAGTGGATGTTGAGTGCCAGGGTCTGGGTCTAGGGAAACGGGGAGATGGTCCTAAATGGGCACTAAGTGTGAGCTATACAATGAGAGTGCATCTGGGAGATCTAAAATATAGTGTTTTGATTATAATTTTGTACTTAGAATTTGCCAAAAGAGTGGATCTTAGTTACTTTCATTACAAGGAGAAAGCTAACTGTGGGGGCAGTTCACAAGTCAAGGGGTTCAAAAATGTCCACAGATACAGGAACGCAAACTTGCAGGCCTCATGCACATATAATTTCTGTATGCCAGTTCTACACTGAGGTAGTTCTACCTCGGTGAACTGTGCTTACATGTTAAACACGACATATGGATGGTGGGAAGGATGTCAAAGAGAATCTGATTTTACCCCAGACTTGAACTGTACCAAAACTGAATGTGCACAAACTCTACTGAGGAAATTGAGTTGATGAACAAAAGGATGAAAACTAAGAAATTCCAAAAAAAATGCTCCTTATATAGAGTAAAATAGGTTTTGTGCAGCATTTGTTTTAAAAGCTGCATTTTAGAGCTAAAGTCAGACACAGCAAGGGACATCTGTAACCCCAGTGCTGGGGGTGGGGCGGGGCGTGGATCTTAGGAGGCTTTCTGGCCAGCCAGTCAAGCTAAAACGGTAAACTCCAGGTCTACCATTCTCAGCTACATAAGGAGTTTGAAACAAACTTGAGCTAAAGGCCTTGGTCTCAAAATTAATAAAATAACATTTAGGGAGGTGAGAATTTTCCAATTCAACTGCAGGTGGTCCGCAGAATAATTATGACACATATGAACCAACTGAACTAGAAGGAAAACAGTGATGCTTTACCCTGAAGCCCAGGTCAGGCATGGTGACCATCAGCTTGCCACCCCCTGATTGTGATCCTCGTCTGTTGCTTTAAATGTCTCTAACAAACAACACACAAAGTTTTCCACTCCTAGAATTCTAAGCGCTGGACCAACAGAGCTAAATCTCAGTTTTTGTTTAGTCTGTGAATTTTCAGCCTCACTACACAGTTCAGTGAAAGGATATCAGAGCTGAAGCGATTTATTCTCATCCATAATTATCTAGATGAAAACTTAAAATGCCCTGTATGGAGACTGTAGGAGCCCATGCTCACACACAGGGGAGGGCGGAGGGAGAGGAGGGAGAGAGAGAGGGAGAGAGAGAGAGAGAACCAAAGATTGCCAAGAATGCTGTTATGTGTCCCCTAAAAAAGACAAGGTCTTTGCCACTGTCTTGTGAGATTCAGCATTGTTCTAGAAGTAATTGGCATGGTTGGCTTCCTTGTCATGGTAAAGAACTCAGGTCAGATAATCATTCAGCTAAGGAGAAAGATAGCAGCCATTTCTATGCCTCCCCTTAGCTGCTGTCATGTTCTGAGTCAATTCCCTCAAAGCCTGCTCAAGTGACTGATGGAACCCTCTAGAATACAGCTTATACCCACTCCTCCCATATTTGGGAAAATACTATTTTTTTATGGCCATGGCCTAAAGTTTTTACTTGGGTATTTTCCAAAACCTGGGGAGTTGAGTGAAGAACAAACCAGAAAATGAACAGAGAATAACAGTTCTTGAGAGTGGAAAAGGCAAGACTGGGAGAATTCATTTTGCAGTGTATTAGAGGAAAACATCTGGATACAAAGGAACACTGTCATGTATAGGATCCACCTCCCTCCATACCCCACCCCTGGTCAGCTTTCACTGGGGCACAGGATCTGTCTCATGGAGGAGGAACTGGTCAGTGGGCATCCATACAGAAAAGAGCAAGT
>NW_004949099.1:26136546-26152220 GCF_000317375.1 Microtus ochrogaster | reverse complement strand
CTAGGTCCATGCCAGGGGAGGTGTTAGCATTCTGAAATGACAGCAAAGCCAGACTTCCTGAAAACGCTCTTCTTCAGGAAGGGCAGTCCATGTACCATGAATGACATGATGAGCTCAGTTAAGTTGCACTGAGGTAGAACAGGCAGACGGGAATTGCACGTATGTCTACTAGTAATGTCTACCTCTCCACACAAGCACTAGGCTATAACAGAGAAAGTGCTTGCTTAACCAAAGTAGGAAGTTATCTATTCCCTTTTCTTTCTTTTCACTGTCATTTTACTTTGTACTTTTAGCTCCTGTATTTTTAAAAGATAGGGAAAATGATAAGACCCTCACCCGAGGTTTTACAGTTCTTAGAAAGTCCTGAGAATAGAGACACTGAGAAAGGAGAGCTATCAAAATTCTATGAACTGATCTGGACAGATGGATCCTCTCTTCTAGGCCTTGGCAAGAGCCCTTGAAAGTACATGCCTATATGTGGTCATCAAAAGACCCCTGAATCTTCCAGAGGTCAGGAGATTGGGGTTACTTTGACAAAGGCATTAGGGCAAGGTGCAAAGTTTCAACTCTTATCCTGAGAAATTTGTTGCTGAGCTATCAGCTGCATGAGACAGCACATGGAAAAATCTAGGAACTCGGTCGTCCAAACCTTGGACACAGACAGTTTTGTTTAACTTTCTATTGGCAGGGTGAGAACTACAGTGATGGAGGGAGAGAGGAAGCCAGCCTCCTTGGCGGCCAGCAGCTTGCTGATAGCCCATGTTTACACACTGCAGTATCCAAAGCAGGTCCACAAATCTTATTTCTTGATACCCCACCGGATTGATGGGACAAGGTTTGTAAGACTGAACTCACATTTTCCTTTGGCACCAACTGCCTTTGAATTAGCTACCAACATTGCATGGGCTAATATGAAAAGAGAAATGTACAAGGCAAAGGGTCTTCTCATCAGTATCTTCTTCGTCTTACCTCTAGTGGGGGTTGCAAGTCTAATGCAGCCCAGGTTAGCCTAATATTCCCTGCATGGAAAAGGATGACTTCGAATTAGCTTTGACTCCACCTTCTGAGTGCATCACCATTCACGGTGTATGTTGTACTGGGGAATTGAACCCAGGGCTTTCGGGGTGCTAGGCGAGCAGTTTATCAACTGAGCAACATCCCTACCCACCAGAGGAGTTTGTTTTAAAAGACAGTATCTCACGCTGCAGCCCAGCCTAGTCCGGGCTATAGCCAGGCTAACCTTGAATTTATGCTAATATTCCTGCCTCAGTTGTCTCCTGAACTCTATGATTACAGGCATTCACTCTACTATATCCCACTTGGGTGTTTGTTGTTGCTTTGGGTAGTGCTGGGGAATTGAATTCAGGGCCTCATGCAAGCTAGACAAGCCCTCTACCACAAATCTCCTAATCTATACCCTGATTTTTTTTCTTTTTTAAATTGTTTTATTGAGCTATTCCCCTCCTTTCTTCCCCCCTCACCTTCTACCCTCTCCCATGATTCCCACGCTCCCTATTTACTCAGGAGATCTTTCTACTTTCCATGTAGATTAGATCCATGAATGGCTCTCTAAGGGACCTATTTGTTGTCTAGGTAGGTTCTCTGGGATTATGAATTATAGGTTGTTTTTCTTTGCTTTATGTCTAAAATCCACTTATGAGTGAGTGCATATTATATTCGTCTTTCTGGGTCTGGGTTACCTCACTCAATATGATGTTTTCTGGATCCATCCATTTGCCTGTAAATTTCAAGATGTCATTATTTTTTTCTGCTGTATAGTACTCCATTGTGTAAATGTACCACATCTTCTTTATCCATTCTTTGGTTGAGGGGCATTTAGGTTTTTTCCAGGTTATGTCTGTGACAAATAATGCTTCTATGTACATAGTTGAGCACGTGTCCTTATGGTATGATTGAGCATCCTTTGGGCATATACCCAAAAGTGGTATTGCTGGGTCTTGAGGTAAGTTGTTTCCTAATTTTCTGAGAAATCATCATACTGATTTCCAAAGTTGTTTGCACTCCCACCAGCAATGGAGGAGTGTTCCCTTTACCCCACATCCTCTCCAGCATAACTTGTTACCAGTGTTTATGATCTTGGCCCATCAAACACCCTGGTGTTTTCTAATGGATCTTGTGAGACACTTCCATCCCCACAGCATGGGTATACGTTATGAAGAGGAATCCTAGAGGTAGTAGCTGACCTGGCACTTCTGATCCCTTCCCTGGTGCTTCTTCCTCCAATGCAGCCCTTCCTAAGAACGTTTTCCTTCTTTGGCTCTGACCTGCAGCTTTGTGGATAACAGAGCACAGCTATACGACCCTCACTATGACCCAGAAGTTGATCGGACTCCCTTGAGAATCTTATCCAAGTAGCTTGGGGGAAGTGAAGATAAGAAAAATAAGGTCCTTTTATGGGATCCCTTCCTCCCCTGCACCCACACTTTCTAAATGAGAACAAGCTGCTGGAGTTTCTGGGCCTGATGTCTTCAGGTTACACTCAGAGTCTAATTCATCTCATGGTTCTTAGATTTCAACTCTTCATAAACTTTGTTTCTAGTATAACTTTTAATCTTAAGTTTGGCTATATCTGTTCATTATACCTTCCAGTTTGGTGAGACACTTGTGTATTTAGCATTGTGCTAGCTTAATAATGTAATCCTATAAGAATATAATTTCGTGTATGTGTGTGTGTGTGTGTGTGTGCGTGTGTGAATTCTAATTTTCAGGATGATATGCTTTCATTGGCCTTAGCTTAGGAAAGGGGCGGGGGCTGGAGAAAATCAAGCAGGAAGGTTTTAAATCTTGCCTGTCCGAGTCTTAATACCTTGAAAGGAAACTTGCTGTTTAAATGTGTTTTGTAGCCCAGTTATTAAAAGTCTGCAGATTTCACTATTCACTCCTGCTAGGAACCTCAAACTTAAATTGTAGGTTAGCTTATTGACAAAGGAAGCTTTACACACACACCACACACACACACGCACACACACATACACACACACACACACACACACACACACGAGGCTGCCTTTAGGGAGGTGTTTCTCTGGTTTCAAAGGACACCCATCTTATAAATGACTCCTCTCTTTTTTGCTGTCATTTTTAAAAACTGAATATCAGAGACAGCTTTTGAGCTCAAGTATTTCATCCTTCCCTTGACTTCTGCACTGCATAAGGACCTAGTTGTACCCTAGGTACAGTTGGCTTTTGAATGTAGATCTTTAGAGCTGAAAGGATCTTAAGAAGGTCATAGGTCAATTTTTTTCTAAGTCTAATTTTATAAAGCAGAAATTAGATGTAGGCATGGTGGCTTATTCCTATAATCATATACTGAGAAGGCAGAGGCAGGGGGCTCTATATGAGTGTGAGGCCAACCTGGTCTACACAGGGGGACCGTGTTTCAAATAAACAAACAAAAGCCAAACAAATGGCTTAGGGGGTAAGAGCAGTTGTGACACAAACTTTATGACCTGAAAACAGATTACTGGAACCCCTGGTAGAAGGAGAAACCAACTCTCAAAGGTTTTCTTCCAACTCCCATGTGTGTGCTGGAAGATTTATACTCACACACACCACACATGCATGCACACTCACACCCACACACCATACACACCACACACACACACACACACACACACAATGATAAATAAAAGTAAGTAAAGACAAGCATAGAAAAAAAAAAACCCTACCAATCAACCAAACAAGAAATGGATATTAGAGGTGGCCATTCACCTACAAACAACTCACTGTCAAGTCTCACCTTTGAAATTTACTAGATGTGATTCAAATGAGAAAATCAAAACTATAGAACGCAAGGTAATTTGCAGGAAATTTCACATGTCCTTGTCATGTGCTCTTGGAGTGCTTGTGCCTTTCACTTCTTCGTGGTACCCATCATGGTGGACCTCATCTCCTGCCCACTTTGATGACCTTTAATAACTCTTCCTGCTAGATTGCAAGTTCTAAGATGACAGAGTTGCAGGAGTCTAGTTCATTGGTCTACTGCTAGTCCCCAGAATGCCTTGCACATGGTAGCTCCTTAAAACACACTTTGGTTTAGGAAGTCCCTTTAACAGCACTCTCAGTTTTTGTCTTTGTTTATGTTTCTTGGCATCAAAAATTAATACGTTAGATGGTCCTTTTCTGTGATGTTAGCCAGTGCCCTTCTGAGCTCTGCTCAGCTGTCCCCTCTCCTCCCTGGTTCCAGCACCAGCTCTTCTCTCCTGTGGGACTCTATCAAGTGGTTTCACCTCTCCCTTGCAGCTCCCGCCTCTACCCTCCTCAGATACTGGACTCTTGAGTGTAGACACATGAAACTGTCCCTTTTCTTCTTTGGCACCTGATCTCCATTTATGCTAGCTCCATCTATCTGTCTAGGCACCTGGGTCTAGTGCCAAATCTCAGCCAACCACTCAAGGCCAACTTGGAAAGAGCTGCCCCCCTTGTTTCAGAGATGGATGTTTCTTCACAGAGTGGTCCATTTCTACTTCAGGCCGTAGCTTACGTGCCAGTACCCAGAATGTAAGAGACACTGCCCGGACAGGAAAACGCATTCTGTCACTGTCTTCTGGAAAGTGACTTCGCAGGGAGGGAAGAGTAGAGCATATTTCTGTATAGAGACTCTGTCCCAGGCTCTTCTAGGAAATAGAATATATACAAGTACTGGGAAATAGTGAAAACCCAGGCCAATCTGAGAGCGTTGTTAAATTGTGCAGGCTTTCCGTGGTGTTTCTGGTCTTGGCGCATCAGCTTGGGATTATCTCTTTATCCGCTCCTGCTGTGGGTGGCTCACAGAGTGTTGGGGAAGTTCTGTGCATGTTGGCGCTTGTGGCATTAAATGTAAACTCTGTATACTATTCGTGCTACCTATGTAGCTTCAGAAAGTTCTTTCTGTCCTTTCAATCTCAGAACTTTTGCATTTTCATTATACTTTTTCCTTTCTGGACACACGTATCACAGACTGGCATTGAACTATTGGCTCTGTAGCTGCAAACCGCCTTGGACTTCAGACCCTCTTCCCCTGCTGGATGCTGGGATTACAGGTTTACATCACCACATTCAGCCGTATTAGACTTTTTGTATAATAGTATTGAGAATGAAAACTAGGATCCCATGTATAACAGGCATGCAACTCTACCCTTGACCTAATTCCCAGTCCTTTCTCATCTTTGAATGTGAATTATAGTGTTTAGCAGTTCCACGGCATCGTTGTGAGAATCACACATAATGACACATATAAGATGTTTTGGGAAAACACAAAGTGTTTTGGAGATCGGGGGGAATCAAACATCAGCTGTTTACAGAACCCCGTCTTCCTTCCTCATGGCCTTAGTCCTCTACATACCATCTGTGTGACTATCTGCTTATTTATAGTTACACAGATCACTTTTGGAGAACTTGTTTCTTGAAAAATAACTTTACCCCTGAAATGTATCTAAAATAGAAAGCAGCCGTAAGACATAGCAAATGGGGATGGGTTAAGAGTACTGGCTGCTCTTCTAGAGGGCATGGGTTTGGTTCCTAGAACCCACATGATGGCTGATAACCATCTGTAACTCCAGTTACAGGGTCCAACTCTCTCTTCTGACCTCTGTGGGCACCAAGCATGCAACAATATTCAGTCATGCAAGTAAATAACACAGTCGTATACATAAAAAATAAAAACAGATAAACCTTTAGAAATAGAGTGAATAATGAAACAGTTTCATTACATTCCAATTCTATAAAATTTCCTTCTAAGCACTTTGGGTTGGCTCACGTGACTTTAGCATAAATCTGGTTAAATGTTTGAGAAGTCAGACATGTCAGTAAGGGAAGACTTTCTCCCCGATAGAGTCAGAAGTGTTTGTGATCTAAAGGGAGATAGAGTCTGGTCAATGTTCATGTTTGTGTATTGACTAAATTCAACCCACGAACAAATTTATATCCTAGACCTCAGGGAACTGAAGACATCCTAGGGAAGGAGGGAAGATCTAGGGCTGGATTTCCTGTCCTTCACCTTTGTCAGCCATTGAGCCTGCAACTAAAGCCATTCACGTCATGCCTCTGAGCCTGAGTTCACCCTCTTGTAAAAGCAGATTCCTGTAAAGATGCGAGAAACTTTGACCCAATGCAATGTATAGCCCACTGCCGGTGCTTTGCCAGAGAAGTCAATATTCTTTATTCAGGAACAAGGATTCTAGTTTACCCTTTCATGAGGAGGGCAGCGTAGGGTTGAGAAGCCTGGGCTCTGAGGAGTACAGGATGGCTGCTAAGAAGCAAAGAAGCCAGTTTGGGAGACATCTCTTTACCAGTAAAGACAAGAGGGTTGCTGCCTAGAATGTGAGAGTCTTGAAGTGTAATGGGTAGAAAAAAAAAGAGGATAATGAAAGAAACTGGTGTAAGAGTGTAGTGGTTGTTTATGGATGTGCAGGTACATGTGTGTATACATGTACATATGAGAGAGAGGGGAGGGAGAGAGGAAGAAGGAGAGAGATAGGGAGAGGGTGAGAGAGAGAGGAAGAGGGGACAAAGGACAGAGGACACCCTGGAATTTCATTTCTCACCTTAATTTTGAGATGGTATATCTCACTGGGCTCCAACTTGTGTAGGCCAGGCTAGCTGGCCAACAAGACCCAGATACACCTGTCTCCGCTTCCCCACTACTGGGATTATATGAGCATGACACCATGCCTGGTCGTTTGAAAAGACATGGGTTCTGGGGATTGAACTCAGGCCTTCATGTTTGCACTGCACCAACTGAATTGTCTCCCAGCCCTGCTCTTTTTAAAGTAAAAATTTAAAACAACAATTAACTGAGCAAGCTCACTCAGAAAAAATTTTAATAGTGTTATCCACGCTTTCAAAACACTTTTCACCATGATCAGTGTGGTATTGAAGGCTTGGCTAAAATTATAAAGCACTAAGCCGCATTGATACTAAGCATTAAAAAAGAAAAAGAGGGTGGAATGCCAACTTCTAGTCTTCAAGATAAGAAGAAATACTATGGTCCGGGGCTGTCTCAGCATCTCCCACACTTCAAAGACTCCGCAGTTGGCAGTGATTGTGCTGTTTCTCTAAGCTTGGTCAAGGTGGCTACAGAAAGACAAACTTCTGCAAACCCTCACAGATGGAACATTTCCACTGGCCTATTTTGGTATAAATATTCATCAAGGGGTAGAAAATTAAACTAGATATGAGTCTGAGCTAGAAGCCGCTTGGCCTCTATTTCAGCCAGCCTTCAGTCATTCTTCAAGAGGGCCAGCTCTTTTAAGATGTGACTGCTGTTGTTTGGAGACCAGGGCCAACTGTCTCCCCAGCCTATGGAAATCCCTGGAGTGTGTCTTCAGGGGACCTTGGGCTGGGAAGCGATGGCTGCTAGATTCACAGGAAGGCCCGAGTTGGTTCTCAGGAAACTGGAAATATATCAAGGTGCGCCTCGTCTGCATCCTGTGGCCATTGCTTTCACAGATAAGGGAAGATAATCTGACTTTGGACATAGTCATCAAAAATTCTGAGTTCGGTTTGGCATGCATCTCACTAGTTTCCTTCTTATCTTAAGATATATCCTGGGTACCACCAAGGACAGCATCAAGGTGTCTGCCTCCCTCTACCCCTGCATCCCACTCCTCGTTTGCTGGTTCTGGTTTTAGCTCATGACTATAAAGGCCAGAGAGTCGGTAGTGCGGCATGGGGCCCCACAAAGGGAGAGGAACATGTTTTTTGTTTTCTCTTATACATCTGTATCATACCCTCTACTGTCATGCTCCCTTTTTCTCTTATATCTTATATCTCAGGAATGACTGTCTCTGTCAGGAGAGGGGGCAACTCTCCCATTCCCTCATCTCCTTCTTGCCTGACTTTTCCCCATTCCACTGCCTTACTGCTCAGCCTTCCTGTGTTCTGCACTAACAGGGAACACGCAGGGGGCAGAGAGGGGAGGTGGGGGATTCCAGCACAATCAGGATATCCTGATACAGGCATTAAAGCAAGCAAGTCAACAACTACAGAAGTCCCTGGACCATTCTGAAGGTGACACATGTGTCCAGTGGGAAAGCAGATCAGTGTTAGGAGTTCAGAAAAGAGAGGGCCTGGTCTGAATTGCCGGCCTCACAGAAGATGAGTGCATAGAGAATAAGTCCCTCTCGACAAGAAGGTGTGTGTACAAGAAAGTCTCTCCGGGTAACTGGTGGCAGATCATTCAGGGCAGGCTGGCCATTGTCAGGTCCGTGAGAGAAGAGGGACCATCACTGAAATGGTAATTCCAGACTAATGGAAGGGAGCTCTAAAAGGCCCAGCAGCAGCTCCTTGAGGCAGACTTCTTCCTTAAAGTGGTATCCACCAGGCTGCTGCAGGAACTCAGCCCTCATTACTACGGTTCCCAGATCTATCTTTATTCTTAATTATTGTCTCTTAAAACCAAAGCAAAACTCACACAGACCTTTCCTCCCTTTGTGCACATATGATGTTGCCTGGGTGCATGCTGTATGTACATGTGTGTCCACGTGTGTTTGTCATGGCACGCATGTGCATGACAGAGGGCAGCCTTGGGTATTGGTCCTTCCCTTTCCCCCTCCTTGAAAGACAACAGAGACAACGTCTCTTGTTGCCTGCTGCATATGCCAGACCAGCTGGGTGGCGAGCTTCTGGTTCTCCTGGACCCAACCTCATCTTCCAGAAGGATCACAGGGATTGCAGATGGGTGTGCTACTGTTTCTGGCTTTGTAGTTTAAAAGTATTAAAAAATCTCAAGTGTTCACTTGATTACTTTACATGTATATTCCCTAAGATCACTAACCAGATAAAATATAGAAAACCTACATTCCAGAAAGTTTCCAAGTTCCCCTTTCTTAATAATAACTCTCTCTCAGAAAGATAGCTACTATTCTGAGTTCTAGCACTGTCGACTTCTTTTTCTCCCTGTCTTGAACATCATATAAAAGATATTCTACAGTACTATAAAATTTTGTTTCTTACTCCTTGTTTGAGGTTAACCATGTGGTTGCATACATTAGATTAAAAAAAATACTTAGTAGTTTCTGTTATCTAAATAGCCATTCTCATGTTAATGGGGATTTGAATTGTTTCCAGTCAAGTGCTCTTGCAGGTAAAAATCATTCCAGACACTTTTGTCTAAGTTTTATGGTGGACACCCATGGTCCTTTCTCTTAGACATATATCTAAAAATGAAACTGCTGCAGGGGTAGCAGTTAAACCCCACGAGAAGCTACCTGCAGCTTCTGGTAGTATCATTTTATTTGTTTTATTCTCCCTGGCAACAGCATGTGACTTCTAGCTGCTCCCAGACCTGATAATATCTGACTTCATTTCAGCCTTCCCCTGAGTATCCAACACAATCTCATTATGCTTTTAATCTGTATTACTAATTGAAATAAAAATGTCAGACTCCCTTTTCTGCATGTACAAGCTATTAAGGCCTCTTCTTGATGTACTTTGTCCAGTCTTCGCTTTTAGGGGCTGGGGAGATAGCTTAGTGATTAAGAGCACTTGCTGCTCTTGCAGATGACCCAGATTCAGCTCTCAGCACCCACATGGCAACTCTCTGCTGCCTGGAACTCCAGGCTCAGGGGATGTGATGCCCTCTTCTGGCCTCTACAAGCACCTGCATGCACGTGATACAATACTGATATGCAGGCATCCACATATATGTTGATCATTTAAGTAAAATGATTTTTTAAGTTACACATTTAGAATTAGTTTGTGGAAGATATCTATATATTCTGGATACAACTCTTTGACAAATGCATCCATGTGTGTAACACGTGAAACACGTTCTCTTTGTGCACTACCTTTCATCTCTTGGTGGTATCTTTTAGAGAAAGCAAGATAATTTTGATTGACAGTTCTCTCGTTTATTTGTTGCCATATTCCCTCCAGAAGAGAAGTCACAGAGGTACACAGTCTTGTATTGTACCTCTATTCTATTCTATCTATTCTATTCTATTCTATTTCTATTCTATTTCTATTTCTACTCTATTCTATTCTATGTTATCCTAGTCTAGCATTCCACTTGGTAATAAACTATGAACACCCTGTAATTAATAAATACCTTGTGCAGGGGCTTGAGCAATGTCTTACTTGGGATGGTATTAACTGTGCAAGAATGAAGGTTTGATTCCAAGCACACATATAAAAGCTTGGTTTGGTGGTGCATGCTTCTAGGGAAGTGGAGATAGTTGGATCCCTATGGCTCACTGCCTTACATGTACATGTATATTTGCACACACCATGACAAACTCTGTGTTATTTCTTGGATTTAACAGGAATTATTATTTCCTTCCTTAATCTTCTCAGGTTTTATGTTCATAGCTTCCCCACCTTTTTGTTAAACTGGGAACAACAGTGCCGAATTTTCTTCAGTATTGCCCAGGAGTGTAGGAGGTTTTCTCTTAGAAATTCATTGGTGGTTATTATTATTATTATTATTATTATTATTATTATTATTATTATTATTGGAGTTTCCATTTTAGAGTCCTCTCCTAAGAACAGGATTGTTGGTGGCACAGAAGTACATGAAGATAGACAGATAAAATCCCTCCCAGACAGAGAAATGACACAGCTTGCAAAAGTGGTCCCCAGATCAAACTTCAAGGAAGTTTGTGGAAAGCTTATACTAGGTCTTCTAGAGGTGGAAGGTGACCCTGGAAATGGAAGCCTCGGCTTTCAACCTGACTAGTGTGAAAGACTTGGCAGAAGAACTGGAAATAGAGTTTTAGGAAACAACCGGCCATGACCGGGAAGCAACGAGAGCTGCTGGGGAGAAGCTACAGAGTCAGAGGTTCTAGTTCAAGAGAAGGAAGAGCTTTCTAAGGATCAAGGATCAGAGAAGTTAGTAAAATAAGAAAGCAAGCAAGCGAAAAACAGATCTATTCATGAGCTATTCCCACGGCTGCCCATGTCATCCTGCACTGATGGTTTTGGTTAGGCCGAATAGTGTTTTGTTTTTGAGTCAGGGTCTCAGGTAGTCCGGGTGGACCTCCAGCTTATTATTTAGTTGAACTTCTGATGCTTCTGTCTCTACTACCAGAATCACCACACCTGGTTTATGCAGTGCTAGCAATGGAACCCAGGGCTTCAGTCAGGCATGTTAGCAACTGAGTCACATGCCTAGATACTGTGGCACCCTGATTTCTCCGATTCCTCTTCCTCCTCATTGTCTCTGTGCTGGGCCTGTCCATGCTAGACAAATAGTCTGCTGAGCTACATTCCTGACCTATTAGTACTTCAACAAACTAGCATTGGGACCTTGAACAAGTCACTTGGCCTTGCTGGGTCTGTGGCCTCGTCCATCCTGCAAGAAAACTAAGACTCTCTGACGTCTTTACCACCCTTTAAAAACTAATTTCAATTGTTTAAACACATAGCACAGGCATTATTCAAATAAGAAAACAGTGATTTTTTTTTTTTTCCCTGGGATGGTCCTAACCCTGGGCCCCAGGAAAGGTAGAGCTGGTGATTACAAGTCTAATTAGTTACAAATCTTACTCTGGGACTGTGTTTTCCTCCTGAGCTGTTGGGGCCTGTCGGTTGTGTAGGAGGACAGACTTGAGTTCCTCCATTAAATCTTACCCCTTTTTCAAGTCCTTGCAAATATAACTATGATGACTGTGTTTTCATTTTCCGAAAACTTGGCAGCAAATCATCAGGGTTTTTTTCCGGGTCATATAGTCACATCCACCACACGTAACTAACAAAAATCAAGAACAGTCAGCTAGTGACTTTTTTATATTCAACCCTTGTACATTTCACTGTGTTCTGTCACTGGCTCTGAAATGCTTTAAGAAAGAATCCAAGTCAGAAGTCTGAAGAATGAACCATGTGATAGAAACCATTGTGATGTAAGATGCTGAGACTTGAGGACCAAGGATCTGCCTTTTAGAAGGTTGATTGTCATCTGCAGGGTGTATTAAGATATTTTCTCCATTGCCAATGTGGCCATCCCTACTATCTCACCAGCCTGGTTGGTCTTCAATGAGAAAAAGGAACACATTTTCAGATAAATAAAAGACACACAGCTGGAACGGAGCACTACAGCGCAATGCATTTCTTCACAGTTTGAGACAGCTGCTATCCCTAAGTTAGACAGCAAGTGTGACAGGGAATATTAGCATCAGATCTGGAAGGCAGAAAGCAGAATTGTGGCCTGGTCTGTGTCCATCCTTATCTTTCAACACACCATTCAAATTGCCTTTTTGGGGAGACTTCCCTGACCACCCTGGGGGAGATTAGCTTCCTCTCATCTTCCTCAGACTTACTTTTCTACCTCCAGTCAGGACAATGCTGGGATGCTTGGATGGTTTCTCTTTGGAAATCATCAAGTTTGTGAGTTCTTTTCTTCCACTTCTCCACTCCCAGGCCAGCAAGTAATAACTGTGTAATACAACAAACTAAATGCTCACTCCTTTATCTCCCTTCTCTTCGTCTACCCTCCCTTCCTTCTTCTCTCCCTCCCTCCCTCCCTTCCTCCCTCCCTCCCTTCCTTCCTTCCTTCCTTCCTTCATTCCTCCTTCCTCCCTTCCTTCCTTTAATGTAGGCCGGTCATCTGTCTATGTGTTACTTTCATTGGTTAATAAAGAAAACTGCCTTGGCTTTTGATAGGACAACAGCTTAGATAGGCGGAGTAGACAGAACAGGACGCTGGAAAAAAGAAGCAGAGTCAGGCAACCACCATGAAGCTCCAGCCCAAGATGGACGTGGGTTAGAATCTTCCTGGTAAGCCATGACCCCATGGTGATACACAGATTACTAGATATGGGTTAAAACAAGATATGAGAGTTAGCCAAGAAGAGGCTAGATATAATGGGCCAGGCAGTGTTTAAATGAATACAGTTTATGTGTTGTTATTTCCGGGGCTAAGCTAGCCGTGCGGAAGCCAGGAGGGATGAAAAGGGGGGGGGGGGCTGCTCACCTCTCCCTCCCTTCCTTCCTTCCTTCCTTCCTTCCTTCCTTCCTTCCTTCCTTCCTTCCTTCCTTCCTTTGACAAAGTCTGACAATACTGCCCCAGCAAAACTAGTACTTGTTATATAGCTTAGCCTGCCCTTGAACTTGTGGCAATCCTCTTACTTCAACTTCCTGAATCTTAGGATTACAGGTGTGAACAATCATGCTTAGCTTAAAAAAGAGTAAATTCTTATATTTGATCAAGTCAAATGTGGGTAAAAGAGTTTCAGCAGCATAATATTTTATTGTCTATTTAAGATTTCACTCTTGTAATTTTTTCTAGTGGTATGATAGCTGCATTTAACATAGTTGTTATACGTCAAGTGCTATGCTAAGGATTCAAAAGATCATTGTAAAGAAAGGGGTTTAAGATACATTTACTGATGAAGAAACAGGCTTCTTTCAAAAATGACTTACTCAAGACATAATAAAATAAATAGCAGGTCTCAATTTGAGTCTTCTTTGTCTACTCTATTACCACACATATATGAATATATGCTTTTACATATATATGTATATATATGTGTGTATGCACATAAGTATATATGTCTAATGCTGTTAAAGTTTTATTTGTGATGGGAAGGGACCTCCTGGCTATCTGATTTCCAATCATCTGATTTCCAAGCATCTCTTCCCACAATACTGTTTTAAATGCACAAGTTAAAATTCCAAAGAAAGTCAGTATTATTGAAATTATTTAAACACAAAAATTAAGAGCTGTGGATTAATAATATATGTGCCACTTCAAATATTATTAGGAAATATTGGTGGCTATCATCAATGTCTTTTCAGAGCAAGAGTGAACATGAATGATGTATCCAAATTCAACTCAGTTAAATAATCACTGATATCCATTGGTATTTAAGGCCCAGGACTCATAAACTTTCAGGGCCTTTGCCTTCATTCCTAATAAGGAAGGCCTATCTTTCAATGAGAGAGGAAAAATATAAAGATGCAATAGTTTGGCTCACCAAGTTGCCTGGTAACCTCTGGTATAGGTACAGATCTCTCATTAAAAACACATCTTTCTAATGATTGAGGAATATAGTTCAGTGACAGAAAAATCTGTCTAGAAACCTAAGGGCCCTGGGTATGATCTTTAGTAATGAAAAATAAAAGTAAAATGATTTGGCTCAAGATAATGGCACACACCTGAAATTCTGGAACTTGGATGACCGAGGCAGAAAAATGAGTCAAGACCAGCCTCAACTAAAATGGGTGAGACCACATTTTAATAAAGAAAAAGAAAAGTATCCCTGCCTTTATCTACCAAGGGGACTCCAAAAGAATCTCCCTTACATCAATCCCTATCCACTGTCCCTCTTGTCAGAGTCAAAGTACTCTTAAGAAGGAATCTAGACGGCTGCGCAGCCAGCTGAGGTAGGGAACATGAGAGTGCCTTGGGAGGTGGGTGGCTGTCCTCCAGGATGGGGACAAAGCTGGGATCTTCTTTCCTTCTGCCTCCTGTAGCCAGCAGATTACTTGAGCTTGTCACCTTGATGGTCAGGCTCATGAATCAGTAGCTAGAAATGGCATTTAGTCATGTGGCCCAAATAGATGCTGTCTTCTTAAGGACAGGTTTCTTATAGGGCATTACTCAGCCAGTAGCCCTTTCTCTGTTTTTTTCTTAATCCTCTGGTGCCCCTGAAATCAACACAATGAAAAAAAATACAACCCAGGGAACAGCAGCCTTTGAGGACACGTACTTAGACAGACAATTGGTCTACTTCTCTTTCAGCATGAATGTTAAAACTAGGTACTGGTGGGACCCAGGAGCTACTTTTTAACTCTGCTTCTGATGGTTGCTTTCCTAAGAGTCCTGCTTAGGATATAAAACGTGGGTAAAGAAATGACACACTCCACTGTTAAAGTAAGGTAGCATGTTCGGGGTTTCTCTGAAGGTACACTGTCTGAGAGATGTGAGGATAGCCAGGAAAAGAGGATTAGGGTGCACACACACACACACACACACACATGTATGTGTGTGTGAGGGGGGAGGAGTCAAGAAATACATAGAATCTAGAACATTGATATTGTCGGGCCTTTCTTTGACCATATGAAAAATGAACTCCAGATTTGAGTAGGCATGGTAGGAATTCCAGAGCTTTTGAATTCATTGTATTGTATAGTATGATCAGATAGTGGATGAAACCTAGTAAATGTTAAATAAATATTTGCACAGAAATAGATAAGTGGATTTCACTCGCCTTTGCAGGCAAAGGATCTTAGGGTGAATGCCTGGGTAGGGTCACAAGGGTGGGGTTGGACAAGGCAAAGTCTCCTGTTGAAAGGTTGGCAATGAGAGTTAAGACGGACTGCTGCTATTTCCATGATTTTGCATATGGTGCGGCCTGAGCATATTTATGGCCAGATCAAGTTTAGCTACAAAGAGAAGGTCCTGTAATCTGATAGCTTAGAAGCCGCCACATGTGATGTAGGCAAACTGAACTTGCTCTTCCAACATTCCAGCGCTTAATGACCTATGAGATTTTTGCTTTGTGCCGATGAGAGGGAATGCCAATGACAGCAAGGGGGACAGGTTTATTGCTTACTTACCTCGTTAAACTAGCTTTTAAATGGAGAACTACTATTAGCCCGTGTTCTAAAATGAGGGGTTAGACGTTCAGCAGGGATAAATAACTGGGCAAAAATTGTGGACCTGGTAAATAACAGAATTAAGTTTTATCTCTAGATCACTATGGTTGAAATATGTGGGTCTCCCCACCCAGTGTGTA
>NW_004949099.1:26128544-26136091 GCF_000317375.1 Microtus ochrogaster | reverse complement strand
TTTGTCTCCATAGACAGTTTTGTTTTTTTCACAGGATCAAATGTTTTAAAATAATAGAGAAAAAATTCAATCTATGAACAAACCACACAGATTTTCAAAAGCCGCCTAGGCCTGGACATCCATAGTTTTTGCCCTTTAAAGTAGAGAGTGGCTAATTTGATTTCTTCCCCTTTAGCAATATTATGTCTTTTTAAAGCATGTCCTTGTGGGATCCTGGGCTGTGGTTTTCTTGTCCTGATTCATATATTACTGGGCAAAGCATGAGTCAAGCTGACCAAGCATGTTGAGATGTACATTCTCCAGGGAAGCTAATGCTCACACTAATATAGCCTAGAATCTTTGGGTCTAGTATCTCCAGGATTTATTTTAAGAATCAGGATAATAGGGTAATAATGTGATTCCTTAAATGGTTTCTGTACAAGATTCTTAACTGTGGAATATCACCAGCCTTCTAGAAAATCAGGAAGAATACAGAAAGTTCATGTTGTATCCCTAGAAATGGCTGTGAATCAAAGAGGATGACAGTATACTCCTGGGGGTGCTCACATATATCACAGAAGAACAGACGCCTGGTGACATTGGGCAACTTCTGGGAAGTTGTTCCCCGGACTATCACCGAGTTTAGTGAGCTGGGAGAACTTAGTGTATGTGTGAAAGGCTTTGTGATCTGAGAGACCCGGGTTTGACTTCTTAGCCTGTTAAACACGTGGTCTAAATCCACTCAGATGTGGAAAGGACACTTTTGTATTCACTTGGTGATTTTGATCGTGTTGGTGTCAGAGTCCATGGCAGGCAACCTGAGCATTCAGGAGGGAGTCTACCCGTTCTCTCATTTGCTTTTCCCCAAACTTGTCTGTCTTAACAGAGAACAGACAAGTCTCCTGGGAGGAAGGAATCCAAACAGTTGATAACAGTAAGAACAAACACAGTCTTTTTGAGGGGAAAAAAAAAAAGGTGGACAGGTTCATTTCTCAGAGAAAAGAGCAGACTCCAGCTACAGAACTGATGTGAGATTTTGCGCTTTGTGATTGCCTTGTCATTTCTGAATTTGTAAAAGCCGGGATCTGGGCTGACAGAGTGGCTCAGCAGGGAAAGGTACTCGCCATCAAGCCAGATGTCCCCAGGCTGAACTGAGAACCTATGTAACAGAGAGAAGCAACTCCTGAAAGTTGTCCTTCTACATGTGCGCGCACGCGCGCACGCGCACACACACACAGACACACACACACACACACACCCCAAATAAATAAATAAATAAATAAATAAAAATAATTAAAAATAACAGATGTCTCCCTCAAGTATCTAAACTTAGAAACCAAATATAGATGTGTCAACTATTAAAAAGGATCTCAGCTTCCACAGACCCCTACTTTACCTTTGGCTCCGAGAGAAATTCCACAGATGGCATTTCCTAAATCTCCAAGAAATGTATGCTATTGACATGCATGACACCAAGTATGTTCAGAACACCAAAAATGTTCTAAGTGTAGTCAAGGAAGCCCCCTGATATTGACAGGAATTTTAGAGAAGTGGCTCTTGACCCTACACCTGTCAAGGGGGTGACAGCTGCTGACCAGATCCTCTTGCTGTAATATAAAGGAAGAAGAGGACAGTCTCAAAGGAAAGTCGTGAAGGGCAGCAGTTGCCTCTTCCTCTGCAATGCTCTAGAAGGCTCCTGAACAAGTCTGCTTTCCTGAGAATGGAGCATTAGGCCTGTTTTGCCACAGTCACTTGTTTAGGAGATGGTCTGACGTAAAAGGCAGCAGAGAATGAAGGTAGAGGGAAACTGGATTTTATCTAACTTCTGCCACTCCTTAGGAAAATGATCTGTGCAATAGTCCTCCAGTGAGCAAATGCCTGGAAGAAGAATAGTGACTACTTGTTCATTAGTTCATTGATTTTGAGGTGCTTGGGGTAGCATCCAGGGTCTCAAGTGTGCTGGGCATAGGCTTTACCTCTGAGGTGCATTCCAAACCCATCACAGGCCTATATTAACTGCAATGATTCAGCCACCTGCTAGAAAAAAATGAATGTTGCAAGGGTGCTGGGTAAGTGGTGGTGAGATAAGAGCATGCCAGGCCTGCTATGAGTCATGGCAAGTGTCTCTGCTTTATTATACATAGGCTATTTTGACGGTGTGAGTAGGGAAGGTAGGGTGATTCTCCCACCCCAGGCCAGCAGTAGGCTTCTTCTGGGACACAGTCAGCTCACTGCTGTCTCCTCCTGAGAGTGCCCAGAGTACAGGCACGAGAGACACGCAGGAGCTGGGTGGTCTGGCTTTCTGCTATGAGGAGCTCAGCTTGCTCTTGTCCTGCCTCAGCAAACCTGCGGTCATGTGCCCGGAAGACCTTGCTCCCACCTCCGCAGGTGGCTGATGCCCTGCTACTGCAGGTTACCTGGGATCCCTTCGCTGAGCCTCTTCTGAGCCTCTTCAGACACACCTGTGTGTTAGAATGAGCACCTGCCCTGTGCAGAGTCGCGGTTTTCTGAAAAAGACTTAGAGAGGGCTGGTGAAATGACCCAGCCGGTAAAAAAGTGTTTGCCCCACCGGCCTCACTGAGTCTGATCCTTTGTTCTCACAGTGGAAGGGGAGGACTACTGCCTGAGGGTTGTCCACTAACCTCTGCACATGTGCTGTGGCACACACACACACACACACACACACACACACACACACAAATAAAATAAAAAACAACCTTGGTTAATTTCCCCCTTTGAGCTCCTTTTGGGGACAAGCTGTTTTATACACCTATGGGCATACCTCCAACGTGTTGGGTATTAAGGTCTTTAAGTGACAGCTTAATGTGTTTTTTAAGAGTGAGGGAGCCAGTGACATTCTTGAAGAGTCCTGTTTGTGTTGGACTGGCCTGCCCAAGTCATGTGCCAGAAATTTTGCACATGGTAAGAATTAGAGGTGAAAACAGGAAGGGCTTTGGATGTAGATGAGAACAATCCTGGATCGCCCAGATAGCCACGAAGCATATAATGTGGAGTAATAATATGTAGAGAAAGATATCTAGTTGAACCTGGACATAAAACTGGTTATCCCATCTCTTACTGCTGCATGGGTGTTATGTGGAGTAACAGAGCTCTTTAGAGCCAGCACGTTGGCACATGCAGCAGTTTTAAATCTCTAATCTAGTCCATTCTAAATCCCTACAAAGGTCTTCTGGCTATCAGGGCATCTTTCAGAGACTACCAGGCTTCTAGGCACCGCTCCAGCAACCCCTGGTCAGTACTTTGACTCCTCTGAGCCTCTGTTTCCACATCTAAAAGGTGATGAAGAGCTCCAGGTGCTACCCACCAGGCCCCCAACTCTATATCTCCGGGGTGAACTGCTCACTGAGTGACCATCCAAGTTCAGAAGGAGAGACGTGATTCTGCATGGACGCACTTTCTATGTGTCGGGTGAGAATAGAAATGAGATTATTGGTCTTTGCTCCAGATTACCAAGGGGTGTGGGGCACAACTGCCTTAGGCATAGCCGAATGCAAGTTTGGTTACTATTTCCTTGGGACAGCAAAAATTAAAGCATGTACCTTCTTGTATCCACAGGCTTTCAAAATGAAAATCACCACTAAACATCCCGATAGCTGATTTTGTGTGCCTCTGTGTGTGAATATATGTATAGTATTTATACATATCCACATGTGCACAGGTGTGTGTGTGTGTGTGTGTGTGTGTGTGTGTGTGTACAAGTAGCTGTGGTGGGTGGTGACCTAAGACCAACCTTGACTACTTTTTTTCTCCAGAGCCATCCACTTTGTGTTTTTGAGACAGAGTCACTCACTGGAACCTGGAACTTGTCAAGCAGGCTAGACTGGGTGGCCAGCAAGTCCCAGGGATCTGTCTGTCTCTACCTCTCGAGTGCTGAGATCATACAGATATGCCATGACTCTTTATGCGGGCACTAAAGGTTGAACTCAGGTCCTTATGATTGTGTGGCCAACACTTTCCCAAATTAATGGTCTTCCGAGTCCCACTGATTTCTACCAAGTGCTTTGCTGCTGCGCCTTTAATATATATCACCTCACTAATCATCAGTTAGTGTGAGAAGTCAATGCCATTATTGACTCTAGGACACCAACACCACCAACACAGAAGTTAATCACATTGCTCTAGTGCACATCTAGTAAGTGGTGGAGCTGGGATTTGAACTCAGATCTGATGCCCAAATCTGTGGCAGTAGAATGCTTAATAAGCATCAGAAGAACAAATTTGTCCTAGTGATTGGTTCCACCTAGAGACAGGCATTTGGCCTTCTAGGCTCTTTTTCTGCCAAGGAATGTTGGCAGTATCACCATGCCCAGGGACCTGCCTGTCCTGGGGGGAATATCTTCTCTTCCAAGAGAAAAGCAAATGATGGCTCAAGAGCCAGTGGCTTGGGACTGTTCCCCAGCCTCTACCCCTGTGAATGAGAGCATGCATCCCACAGCTAGAGAGGCCGGCAGCCTGTCTGGGCTCAGTCACGTAATCTCCAAGGCCACTCCAGTCTGAGATTTTATATTTTCTCTTGAAGACCTTTTTATGACTTCCCAGCTGCTGGGGATTCCCACCCCTCCCAGTCCTTGGGGGACAGGGCAATGGGGACACCGCAATCCATTTCACATTCTGTAAATAAGCCCTTCGCAACTCGGAGTCTGAAACTGGTTCAGAATATCTAAGTGTGATCATGCTCCCCGAGGCCAAATGTTGTAAACCCCCACAGTTGCGGATTTTTAAAGTAAATATGCAGTAAACTCTTTCAGTGTGCTGTTGATAGGGAGCAGAATTTGGCCACTTCTGCACCATTCAGCAAGGCCCTCTCATCTCAGGCTCCTTCCCTTCCCTCTACTCTTGAGGTTGAAGACATTGGTTAATCCACCCTGTGGTGATCTTCCCCAATGGTTGAAATTCCAAGAGGTAAAAAAATAGCAGCCCTTTCATCTCTGCCCGCTTCATTCTTTCTCTAAGCCTGTAATTGGATCTAAATGGAAAATAAAACCTTTGCAGACCAAGGAAGTTGGCACTAGGCAGGGACATGAAGAGGAACATGTTCCATCTCTGACCCAGAGAATCACACCCTCCTATGCAAGGGACAATCAAAACAAGGCTCTCTCCGATCATAGCCTGGGCTTTTGATGAAGGGAGGGGGTGCTTTTATAGACTTCATCTCTCATTCTATGATGTCAACCAGCTTATAGTAACACACTCCCAAATCATTTGACCTCTCTGAGGACAGAGAAATGCTGTCACACCCCTGCATTCTGGTACTTTGACCGAATTTGGGACAGCAATCCGAACATTTCATACCACAGTGCTACAAGTGGAGAGATGACCCCACAGGCACTCTGAGCAGTCACTGGGGGCTTAGCCGTCAGATAGTCTGCACTTGAGTTGTTTTGAATCTCACTGTAGGCATGTGATGTAGATGCTAGATTGGAGCAGAGGTGAGAAAGGGTGAAGCCTGTTCTCAAATCATTGAGAAAAATACAGGGCAGTAAGAGCAAAGCCTGAATACAGCCGGAAACCACCAGGTATCCCCCTCACTCAGGTCTCATGTTCTGTGAATTCTGGAGGAGAGGGGACACTTGATTCTGCAAATAGTCTGGTGAATGCATCAGGGAGATGCCTGATTAAGTCTGATTTGATGCCGTGTGCAGAGGGATTCACTAGGCTGAGGATTGGGAGGGCAGGAGGTGTGGGGCTTCCTCTCTCCCCCTCTTTTCTTTGTGTCCTCTCCTCAAGGCTTTCTTTTTTTTTTCTCTTGCCTCTCTACCTCCCACAAAGTGTCAGCAAAGGAGGACTTTGCCCTGCAAGATGAAATGTTCTGAAAGCAGAGCTTAATAATGACTGCTTGGGGGAGATTAAACTACACCGTCAACATTGCTATTAAAACTGTTGGGCTGTCTCTCCTCCATATACCATAAATAGGGAAAGTGTGACTTGTCCGCTGTTGTACAGCTAAACTGTGGCAGACCCAGGGCCAGGGTTTGAACACTTCTGCCCCCAGGAGCTACCTTCCTGTGACCTTGTACTTCCTATTTCTCCATCTGGGAAGCATAGGTTTGTCACTGCTGCCTCCCTGTCCCCTATATCTTCTCAAAGTCCAGTCTGCTGCCTTCAGGGTGCCTCAGGTAAGTAGGCAGTCAGCTTGGAGCTGTAGGCATAGCTGCTGGCCCCTCCTGCAGCAATTTACCCATGACCTTCTGGGCTCTGGGCCAGACTTTCTTGAAAGGGAAACGTGCAGACCCTGGGGACAGAAATTAGTTCCCCATGCTAGAATGGCTACCACTGCCAACAGCACCAAAAGAAACTGTTCTGTGTTCTGGAGAAACCACACAACTCTGGGAGGGTAGCAAAGGGGGAGGGTGTGTATCACAGACTCCCAAACTTCACTAAAGCCACACCAGGAAAGCAGAGAAGCGGCGGGGACAGGGTGGGGAAAACGAGGGCATTTCCCATGATCACAAACAAGCGCTTATCCCTGCCTCCTAAATTTTTACTTTAATTCACCTTTAATCAGCGTCAATAAAGAACCAAGACTCAGTGTAAATACTTTTCTTAACAATGGCTTAAAGAGTGGATTTGAGGGATGCGTCTGTTAACTCAAGTAAGTATAACCACCTAATTCTGCTTTTTGTGCATTGTGTGGATTTGACGCATCCCTTAGGGTGTTTCTAGGTACTCTCTGCGACTGAGAGCAAGGGGAACGGGAGGATACACCAATACAGAGGGATCTCAGCTCACCTTTTGTACTCTGGGGTTGAGGTCCTTGGCCACCTTCGCCATCCTAGGAATGCAGAAACAGCTCCTGGCTTCTCAGACAGGGGCAGGAGGGTGTGCAGGAGGGACACTGCAGCTGATGGGTCAAGTTCAGGTTTGTGCACTCAGTCGGCTGCTCTGAGCTCTGCACGGAGCCGCCGTCTGCTTTAATTGGAGAGCGGGACTCCCTCTAAAACGTCGCCAGCCAATGCGAGTGGGCGCCCATTGGGGGCCAGCCAATCAGAGCAAAAGGCTGCTCCCCTCCCTTAGGGTGGCCTCTGCACGGAGGCTGAGAATGCAGCTAAGTTCTACCCTGACGTCAGTGCAGCCTGCGGCTCTGCCACCTAGGGCTCACATCTGTCCCCTAGGCGGCAGGAATCCCTTTCCACGCCCTTCTCCTTTAAAGGGCAAGGAGTGTGTGTGTGTGTGTGTGTCACATCTGTCCCCTAGGCGGCAGGAATCCCTTTCCACGCCCTTCTCCTTTAAAGGGCAAGGAGCAGAGGGAGGGGCAGATGAGACCCAGGCAGATTCATTCAGGTCAAAAGAGAGAGCAAATAGAGAAGAGCCAAGGTATTTTTAGAGAGCTGGCTCCAAAAATAAATGCTGAGCAGTGCTCTCTGCCCACCCTCTTCCTCCTTGTCCTAGGGGTACACGAGGCACGTGGTCAGCAGAAGCCTGGACCGACCCTAAGCTGGGTAAGGTCTCTAGTTACCAGAGAGAAGAGACTTTAGTAAATTAACATTTCTTAAAAACAACAATAATAACAAAAAAGTTTAAAATAACTTTTTAATAAAGTGTTTGGC
>NW_004949099.1:26125727-26127553 GCF_000317375.1 Microtus ochrogaster | reverse complement strand
GACGTAGGCTAGAATCTTTCCCGGTAAGACTGATGCTACACAGATTATTAGAGATGGGTTGATTGGGATATGAGAATTAGCCTGTAAGGGCTAGAATTAATGGGCCAAGCAGTGTTTAAAAGAGTACAGTGTCCGTGTAATTATTTCGAGGCATAAGCTAGCAGGCGCTGGGGTGCTGAGGATGCAGCCCCACCGCTCCTATTACTACACTTTAGTGTTGATTCCTTGGGGGTTGGTACTATGGGTCACAAACCGAAACTTCCTTATCAGAAGCTTTCTGTTGCCTAATCCTTCATCTTCTTCAAGAATCTCAAATCATCCCTACCCCTTTCTGACTCAAACAGTGATTCCTCTTTCCTATTCCGGGAAAAGACTATGCATTGGTGATTTTACCTCTCCCCACCCCCACCCTAAGATGACAGAGAGCCTATTTCTTTCTCACAGGTTTCTGCTATAATTAGTTTTGTTTATTCCTAGCTCTAAGTTCAACTATCAAGCATGTAAGGGAAATTGAGGGCCCATTAGTTGGATAGATGAATAAAGATCTGGTTCTGGTGCGTCTCTCTCTCTCTCTCTCTCTCTCTGTGTGTGTGTGTGTGTGTGTGTGTTTGTGTGTTCATGAGGAGGCCAGAGGACATCATTGGCTATTGTTTGTCAAGGGCTGGCAATCTATGGCAATGTCTCTTACTGGCCTGGACTTTGCCCAGTAGGTTTGGCTGGTTGGCTAGTGAACTCCTAGGGGTCCACCTGTCTCTGCCTCTCTATTGCTGGGATTATGACCATGCTACTACACCAAGCTTATTTTACATAGGTTTTGAGGATTGAACTCAGGTTCTCGGGTTTACTAGTTGAAAGTTTTACAAACTAGGCAATCTTCCTAGCTGGGATTCTGACTTTTCATTAACACTCATCAGGCCAGGTGAGATAAAAAGAGCTGGCTTTGTCTGCTTTTTTCAGACTCCCAAGGCAGGCTCCATGTAAATATTAGACATCCACCTGGTCAACAGAAGCCTGGCCCTGGATGGAAGTTTTCCATGAGCGACTCTCTCAGTAGCAAATTCTCAGAACAACAGTGCTAAAGAAAGACATCATGTCAGAAGTTTTCATGTCTCAGAGCAATGCCAACAGAAGCTAGGAGTGTAACAAAGGCAAGCTTTATCCCTTTCCGGCCTTCCCAGTGAAGTCACTGCCCCCTCCCTTCCCAGGCACTTTTCCTGTCTCATCTTGAGAAATCATTGTTCTGGGGATCATGGTAACTGCATTAACTTGACACTGATAGATTCAGCTACATTCCCTCCACTTCTTCTTACTTTTACCTCTATTTCCAGGTACATTGAAGGATGCAGATGTCATAGTATACTTCAATGTACCTGGAGACAGAGGTAAAGGTAAGGAGGTAAGGGTCTATTCTCAGAATAGAATACAAGAGCTGCTGTCTTCGGTGCCCAAACCCCTGTTTCCTAGAGAAATACTATGGGCAAATGACAGATCCCTGCTGTCCTCTAGAGCCTGTCCTCATTCCAGCTTATAATGCCAATTTCTATCATTCAAGTCCTGCAGAACCATGCACCAAGGGAGCTCCTATAGCCATGGACTTGTATGGCTGCCAAACTATTACAGCTTTTTATCATGGAGAGATTGTGACCACAGTAGCTCAGCATCATTGCAGCTTTGAGATATCTCCTCCTCCTCCTCCTCCTCCTCCTCCTCCTCCTCCTCCTCCTCCTGCTCTAGCTCTGACTGGTTTATCAAAACAGACTTCCTAACTTCTTATTTCCATGCCTACAAGTTTATTATGACTTGAAGTTACCTCCTCCTCCTCCTCC
>NW_004949099.1:26072657-26125627 GCF_000317375.1 Microtus ochrogaster | reverse complement strand
TTTTTTGAGATAATGTCTCTTATTGAACCTGGATCTTGACACTGGACTGGGTTGGTGACTGGTAAGTCCCAGAGATTCTCTGTTTTTGCATTTCTAGGGCTGGGATTATAAACATGTATGCCTCCATGCCTGGCTTTTCTCATGGGTACAGAGAATTGAATTCTGGTTCTTTTGCTTGTATAGTTTTATGCCTGTATGTACTTTAGGGATGGAATTCTTTACTTCTTTGGGGAAGAAAATAGAAAGCTGGAAATGTATTTTTTTGGGGGGGGGTATAACAGTAGAGAGGTCTGATTTTCTCAAGGTTCATTGTTTTGAGGTGCTGGAAACACCGATTCATTCACAAAGGAGTCTCAGGCACCTGCCTTAATCAAGCCCTGGCCTACCTGCTGGGGATACTCCATACATTAAAGAAAAATCCTTCTGCTTGGAGATTGTTGGTCCAATAAATAACTAATATCTAGGTCACTCTACCTGTTAAAATTTATATCTTACTAGATCTTGACCACTCAGAAAATGAAAATTCAAAGGCCTTTCTTTATCAAAGATCACAGAACTAGAAATTGCCAGCACGGAAATTCAAATTCACAATCTCAAATTTTAGGTGCTTTCACCTGTTCCATGTAACCTTCCCCTGACCCTGGTCGCTATCACAGAGGAGTGAGCCACTCACAGGGAAAGGTAAGTACTTGGTTCAAGACAGTTCTATTGATACCCTCCCCATCCCTCCCTTTATCTTATCTGCGATTTTTGAATGAATCTCGCATTGATTCACAAATGAATCAACTAAAGATGCAAACACTGAATTGGGAGCTAATGTGGGCTTAGTCCTGAGGCTGAGCACACAATGGTAAACACAGCAGGGAGGGGGTTGTCCTCACAGGTTGCTCTCTAGTGGATGGATGGATTTTCAGCCAGTGACTAGATATTTAGTTAAGGAAACTGCAGATTTCTCAGAGTGTCTAGGGGAAAATGCACGGAGGAGAAAACCATTGTGCCACAGGGTCCAGGAAAGCCTGACAGAAGCGGCAGCATATCAGCAGAGACTTGAAATGGGAAGAAGTTAGGTTCGCTAGGAGCCCAGAACTGTGAGAACAAAGGTCCTCAGGTGGTCATTGGCTTGGTAAGGGAGGGTAGGAGGCCAGTGTGTCTGAAGAGCAGCACTAACAGCTGGAAGGAACAAGAGGAGATCAGAGCTAGGCAGGCAGGGCTGGATCGGTCTGATAGCCACACCTCCGAAAACACAGAGATGTTACAGATTCCTGCTTTCCAACCGAATACAGTGCATGCCACATGTGACACTTAAAACTTCCCGATAGTCATATTTACAGAAAACTAAAAGGAGCAGATGAGATCCGATCCTTACGATGAATTTTATTCAACATGACCAGCAAAGTACTGCCATCTTCAACTGTGCTGGATTTAAAAAGTTAATTAATTTGTTTTATGTGTATGGGTGTCTTGGCTGTGCAAAGTGCAGGTCTGCGGACCATGTGCATGCTTTATGCCCTTGGAGGCCAGAAGAGGACATCCAATCCCCTGAATGAGTTATGGTCAGTTGTGAGTCTCCATACGGGTGCTGGAATTTAAATCTGGGTTCTCTGGGACAGCATCCAGTGCCCTTACCAACTTAGCCATCTCTTCAACCTCTTCTGTTACTGTTTTGTGTTACATCTTTGAAACATCTTATCTTCTTGGTACATCTCCCTCAAGATTAGCCTTACTGCAAAGGTTCAGTGGCCTCATGCGGGGAGCAGGGCTTCACTGCAGACTAAACAAAAGAAATTTAGCTGATAATTGACATTACCCCCATTGCCACCTGGTGAAATTATGGGGCTATGAAGTCAGTTATGGATGGGTCTCCTATGGCCTCTGATGCAGCTTGTACTAAGAGAGACAAGTGATTTTTGCCAAAGTTACAAAAGCAGAGGGAAATTGAAGCAAGATTTGAACCCAGATTTCCTGGAGGCACACCAGATACTTTGATGCATCCCCACTGATTACAGTGTTTTTACCGTTAGGGTGTAGTAAACATGGCCCAAGATGTCTCCATGAGTGAACACGAATAATGACTTTTATTTGGTTATGAATTTTTTAGAACATCCTGTATTCATTAAAAACACCTAACACTTAAGGATTAGTAGATATAAATAATTCACAGACCACATAGTCTATTTTAATTAGCTGTTATAAATATGCATGAGTGACATCTGATAGCTTAATTTGTGTTAATTTCAACCCACATTTGTGCCATATATTTTGTGACTTGTCCACAACTTAAATTTTTTGGTTTCTTTCCTGCTATTTTCTTTTTACAGGAACTTTAATTTTAGAATAAAGATCTAATTTTCTCCAGATTTTTGGATAACCTCCCAGATCAAGAAAAGCTTTGCCTATAGGGTCAAAACATCTGGATTAAAAACCACAATTGTTGGATCCAACCAGCGTTCTGCTTCACAGTCTTTGACAGGGGTGGAGAAAGACATGAGGCGACTCTCTTTGAAAAGTACAATATGCCAGGAGCATAATGTTGAGCCTGATTCTGCTACATCACTGCGCCTGACCCCCACCTTGCAACTCAAGTTTGCTGTAAGTTACTAGAAGTGACTGGTAAATTTTTCCTTGGTGTCAGCTTTGCAATCTACCTGAAGGTGCAATAGTAGCCTTTGCCCATTTAATCGGGTAAAGGGTATACAAAGGGAGAACAGGACGTATCCTAAAAATTGCTCTGAGAAAGGGAGAGAGGGAGAGAGAGAATGTGTGCTTGCTACAGCTCTATCTACCATGGATGAAGAAGTTAGAAGCTACTTGAGAATCTCATGGTCTCTTTAAACTGAGGATAATGATGGTTGTTGCCCTCTTACTGCAAATGCACCCACATTTTCCTTGCTCCATTTTCAGTACACAGAAGTTTAAAGTGGCTAGCCATTCTGGTACCTGCAAGTTACTTCTACCAAATACAAGATGGTGAAGGGGTTGGGAATCATGCCATGATTATGTTGTTTCTTCTGGCACAGATAAGGGATTTTGCAGCTGGAATTAAGGTCTAGAATAAGCTACAGAGGGGAGCCGTTCCTGTGTGCACCCAGCCTGGGCTGAGCCTAGGAGAAGAGAGCCCACTGCTGACAGAAATAGCCCTTCTTTCTGTCTTGCTGGATCTGAGGAATCAACCACCATCAGTTCTACATCTGCAAGAAAACGACTTCTTCCAACAGCAGATGAGCTTGGATGGAGAATGGAGCCTGTCTCCTGTCTCAGAGGAGGTCTTCTTGGATACCTCATGCCAGCTGACAGCTGGAATTAAGTTTTGTGAGTCCCTGAGCCAGGGACCCAATTAACCAGTTAAGTGTGCCTGAACCCCCCCCCCAAACCATTGTAACAATGATGTAGACTTCTTTTTTACCCTTTCTCCTGTGTGTGTGTCTGCGTGCGCGTGTGTGTGCATGCGTGCACCCGCTCCTCTATGTTGGTGCACAGCCTGAGGGGATCAGAAGACAAGCTCAGGTATCAGTCCCCACTTTCCCACTTGAGTCAGGACTTCTTGTTTGCTCCAGCTTTAGCCAGTCTAGCTGCCTTGCAAGGTTCCATGGATTTTCCCAGCTCTGCCATCCACTTCACCAAAGGGGCATTGGGATTACAGATATGCACTACCTTATCTGGCTGGCTCTTCCATAGGCTCTGGCTACCTGAATTCATATCCACACACTTGTGTGGCACATCTTCTCCCACTGAGACATCTTCCAAGCCTCTGACTTAAAAAACAAACAAACAAAACTTTATGATAGTATGGAAGTGATGAACTTGACTTCACCGTTTGAACATTTATCTTTTCCTGGAGTTATCGGTTGACGGTTCAGTAATTCTGCTGATGCTGGGCAGAAGCCTACAGCTCTTGGTCAGCCACACATTCTCAAGAGTGAGTGAATATCTATAATTGCTGAGCTGGGGCATTTATTTAGACTATTCATTTTCAGTTTAGAATGAATTTGTTGTGCTTACTTGAGATAGATTGGGACTGTTGATGTGGTCAACTTGACAGAAACAAGAATCACCCAGGAGACATGTCTCTTCACATGTCTGTTAGGAATTGTCTAGATTAAGGAATTAAAATGGGAAGATCCACTGTAAATGAGGATGACACCACACCATGGGCTGTATATACTCTCAAGATGTATACAAAGGAGATAGCCAGCTGAGTGCTGACAGTCATGACTCTCTGCTCCCTATGAGCAGCCACCTGAAGCTCCTGCCTCCAAACCACCCCTGCTGTGATGGACTGTACCCATCAGCCCTTAAAGCAGAAGAAACACGTCTTCCCTGACGTTGACTCTTAATGGTAATAAGCAGTAACTGACAGGGCTCTACCCCACTGGAAGCCGAGGGATGTGTAGATGTGAAAAGAACATGAAGGTGCTGGATCTTTGCTTATCTTTTACACCAAATAAAAGACCCAAGCAGCATCATTCCCTAATCATTGAATTTGTGTTAAAGCTTTAGTTTTCTGTTACTTCTTAGGAAGAACAAGTTTGCTTTGTCCTCTTTAAAAGTGACACTTCTATGAGGTCTTTTAACTTCCTTGGGCAGAAAATCATGTGAATGGGGTACCCATTCTTTTAATTGATTTATTGATTGATTTAGTTGTTTTTTTTTTTTTTTTCAGTGCTGGGAATGGAACCTCATGGACTTTCACATGCTAGTTAGGTGTTATTCAACTGAGCCATATCTCTGGCCCAAGTATCTCCTTAAACAGCTTCATTTGTCCTTAAGTTACTCTGTTAGTTACTTTTCTCACTGGTGTAACCAAATACTCAGGAAAGGCATCTTAAGGAACTAAGGAGATAGTTCAGTTCATAACCTTGATTGAGATGGGGTAGTTTGTTTGTGGGACGGTTAGTCCGAAAGTGTCTGGGGCGGGGGGGGGGGGCGGATTTTTCCTGTCTTTGTCAAGAGAAAGAGTTCTCACTGTCATGAGAACCTGAGTTCATATTCTGGGCAATGCATGCCTCAATATTAGGGAGGCAGAAACAAGAAGAGCCCTGGAGCTTATTGGTCAGCCAGTCTAGCAAACTTCTGAACTCCAAGGTTAACCAGAGACCCCATTTAAAAAAAATCAAGTGGAGAATGATTGGTAAAGGCACCACCATGGACCTCTGATGGCCTTCATATGTACACATAACTGCATGAACACTCATATACATGCACTTGCCAAGCACTCTTGAGGCTCTGAGTTCCATCTCCTACACTCCAATAAGTAGAAACAGGCAAATGCTGGTTCTTTCCTTTCCTCCTTTCCCCCTTAAACATTCAGAGTGGCTCTTCCTGCCTGGAAGAGAAAAAGTCACAGGAAGGAAGTAAACACATGTCTATCTCGCTTTGCATCCGTAGTGTTTGATGAGTGAAGTTCCTGAGATGACCAAAAACTGTCATTTGTATTTCCAGATAGAATCTAGAGCTCAGCCATGTCAGTTTAGATGCCGAAGGCCTCCCAGCTAGTGGGGGTACAAGTTCACACTGGGATCACTCAGGGAGTCCCTGATTTCTGGGTGAGAACCTTCTGGGCAAGGATGGGTCCCCCAAACTTTGGTGTTGATGTTTCTTGCATGGCCTTTGACTTCATCTTCTCTTCTTCCTCTAGCTCTGTGCCCAGAGGCAGATCCTCAGACTCCATTCATGTGCACTTTGCTGTCTTCTCATTGGGTCCAGCCAGTGGTGGAATATAAGCGCATACATTTATTCTCCTCTTGTCCTCCCTTGGCAGGATTTTGTGCTAGCCCTGTCCCCCTCTGTGATGGCTAGTTATACTTGTCTACCTGACAATGCAGAATCACCTAGTAAGAGAGACTTGAAGTTTTGGTTATGAGCCATTAACAGCTGAGCTATCTTCCCTAGCCTGAAAGAGTATTAATGAAGAATTGTCTAGATCACACTGGCCTCTGGTTCATGTCTGTGGGGGTTGTCTTGTTTATGTTAATTCATGTGAGCAGACATAGTCCATTTTGGACAGAATCATTCCCTAAGAAGTGGGTCCTGTGCTACGTAAGTGTAGAAGGCTAGCTGAACACTAAGCATGCATGAATTTCTTTCTCTCTGCTCTTGACTGTGGCTATGATGTGATTAGCTGCTTCAAGTTCCCGTTGCCTTGACTTTTCAGAAGGCATAGACTTTAACCTGGAATTATGAACTAAAATAAGCCCTTTCTCCCTTAAATTGCTTTCTGTTGGGGTGTACACCCCAACAGAAATGAAAGCAGAACACCTACATATGCATAGTTCCCACGGAACAGTGATAGCTCTGTTGCTTTGCCACTTCGGTTTTCTGCTTTTAGTTATTGCTGGCTTTGGGTGCTCCCCTTTTCTTTAAGAAACTACTGACCCCTTTTTCCTTCTTTATAAGAAATCCCTTCATTATTTCCCTTCAGCAATCCCTTCTAGGATTTCTAACTGTAACTCCGACCCAAAATACAATGCTCCTCGATTGGTTTGGTGTCTGCAAGCTCTTTGGCAGACTCCCTGTGGTCTGTTTTGGATTCTTTGTGTTCGCTGTTATATATGAGTCAAGATAAGCATGTGAGGCTTGGTGATCAATGGGAACATGACAACCAGTTTGAAATGCTGGGAAGGTAAGGTGGAAAATGAGGTACCTTATAGCTTGGCTTGCTGGTTGCTTTGAAGTCACAAGGAAACTAACTGTGAAGTTATTCAGCCATGGAGCGCTACTTCAGGCATGTAAGTCTTTTGTGCCTCAGTTTACCTATATTAAAAATAATGTAACTGGGTCCAGGATATGGCTAAGTGGTGGATAATTTGCCTAGCCTGCTGGAGACCCTGGGTTCCATGCCCAGGATCGTGAGAGAAAAAAAAGTAGTTAGTTTGTAAACACAGCATATCTAGTGCAGAGACAACGGAAGGATGTGAAGAGATTGGGAGATGCAGGCAGCTGTCACTGTCACCGTTTCCATGAGGCATCGCAAGTGGCACCAAGGTACTGCAGGGTACCACCAGGTACCACAAACTGTAGCTCCTGGCTAATAAGGCCGCAAGTGTACAACGCCTTCTTGCTCACCAAGAGTTTCCTTCCTCCTTTATAGTTTTCTCTTAGCTGAAAAATATTTTAATCCTAGGCCGTTAGCCTTATACTTAGGAATGCCTACACACAGAACCACTGTGTAAACTCGGCCTAGGGTGTGCAAGGAGAATGTTATTAAAATAACTGTCAATAAATTTGTCTTTTTTGAGGAGTGGATGTGGGAATGTGGGGCTTAGATAAAAGCTTGGCATCACTGTCCATTTTTTGTTGCTATAACAAAATGCCTGAAACAAGGTAATTTATAGAGGATGGACTTATTTTAGCTGGTGGATTTAGGGGCTGAGAGACCTAGGGGCGGGGGACTGCAATGTATTCAGCACACAGAGGGTGCAGGGAGCTTCAGGATACATGATTACACTGTGGAGCTCATTGTGTGGTGAAGCAGAAAACACCTCAGCTCTGCCCTCATTCCCAACTTCTCTCTCCTTCTTTCTTCCTCAATTCTGTCTCCCCTTCTTCTCCCTCTTACTTCCTCCCCCTTTTCTTTTTCTTCTTTCTCCTCCTCCTGTTCTTTTTCCTTTTTAATTATATTTAATTATTTAGTCTATGTGCAGAGATCTGGAGACAACATGTAGGAGCTGATTTTCTCCTCCTCCTTGGTGCATCTTGGAAACCAAAGCCATCAGGCATGACAGCAAGTACCTTTATGTACAGAGCAAACTCATTGACCCTCCCTTCTTCTTATATGATGCCACTATGGGGGTCTGTTAGAGGAGGCCATTTGTTGGTTCCAGGCTGCTCAGCCTCGAAATAATCACATGGAAACTGTACTATTTAAAGCACTGTTTGGCCCATTAGCTCTAACTTCTTATTGACTAACTCTTACATATTAATTTAACCCAACTCCACTAATCTATGTATTGTCACGTGGCTGTGGCTTACTGGGTAAAGTTCTGTCTGGCATCTGTCTCTGATGGGGTTACATGACTTCTCTCTGACTCCACCTCCTTTCTCCCACCATTCAGTTTTGTTTTTCCAGCCTAGCTCTACTCTACCCTATTAGGCCAAGCCAGTTTTCTTTATTAATTAATGGTAATTACTACACACAGAGGGGAATCCCACATCAGGGGTCCCCTCCTCCTGATATCAATTTCATTTTGATTTCATCTTGATTCTTTGGGGATTAGCTTTGGGTATGAGACACCGGGGCTATCAGTGAAGTTTTCTGGACTGTGTGAGCTTGAATCATTCTGTGATTAGCTGGCATGCAGTTTGCAAACAATGTGTAGAAAAATACTTGTTTATGTTCAATGTGACCCAGTGGGTGGGAGATGTTGTCATGACTCACTAAGGGAAAAGAACATTCCGTAAGATTAAAGTTCAGTGATAGAGATCCAAATTCCTACTCTAGGAATCATTTATGAGCCTTGGGGTCTGGAGGGGGTAGTGGTAGAGATGGATTAGTTTAGCAGGAGCTGTCTCATAGATTTTCAGTGGCTTGGTAAAGAGAGGACCTCCCAACTTCAAAAGACATATTCAAGATAGTTGATATCAAGTGTGATTTCTGGGCTGCTGCTGAAATGACATGGCCAGCTTCTATTCATGCAAAGCTTCCTATGGTAGCTCCTTGAGGAAAGTGATCTAGTTCCCATTGCACTGAGCCCTGGTATTCAAGTTTGATTTCTGTTGCTGTGCAAAGACACTTTGATCAAAAAAACAGCTTGAGGAGGAAAGAGTTTATTTATATTTTCAGTTCCCAGTCCATTTGAGGGGTAGTTAAGACAGAAACAGGAGGCAGGACCCATGAAGGAACACTGCTTGCTGAATGACTCTCAGGAGCACTGTCTGATAAAGCTCCCAATTGCCTGCCGAGACCACGGTACAACCTACAGTAGGCTAGCCCCTCCTCTATCCATTAAGATTATCAAGATGGTTCCTCACAGACACTTTTGTAGACCAACCTGGTAAAGACAGTTACTCAGTGGAGACTCATTTCAGGTGATTTTTGTGTGTGCTGAACAGACAGCTAATGCTAACTAGGATACCCGGAGACACGAAATAATTTTCCCATGGTCATGTAGCTGATTGAAAAGCCTTGATTTGAGCTTTCATGTGTCAAGATTCCAGTGTTAATACTATAAACCACAGCTAAAAACACCAGCAGCCCCTCCTGAGGTACTGGCCATGTGTCGTGATATTTCATTTGTCTTTGAATAAATAAAGTCTGCCTAAAGATCAGAGAATAAAATAGCCCCACTACTCAACCTTAGAAATCAGGCAGTGGTAACACACACTTTTAATCCCAGTAGCCATACTCGTTTGCCACAGAAACCAGGTGATAGTGGTGCATGCCTTTAATCTTAGTACTAGAGTGAAATATAAGATGGGAGGAGACAGCTCCCATTTGGTCTCCTTCTGAGATTCCCGAAGGCAGGATCGCTATTTCAGACTGAAGAAGAGGTAAGAGCCAATGACTGACTGTTTTGCTTTTCTGACCTTCAGGTTGAACTCCAATATCTGTCTCTGGGTTTGTATTAACAGTACTACAGCCATGTGCCAAGCAAATATAAATATACATATTTATGTATATATGATATTGAACCATTGCTTAGAAATGAAAATTGTTCTATCTTTCTCCTTCTTGCCACTTTCCACCTATGGGCTGATTGTATATATCCCTCAGTTGCCTAATTACGGATACCATTTATTCATTACTGTACAGCTATGAGTGTACATGCATGTATTTATGAATATCAGTGTGCACATGTGTGTAAATGTGTGAAGAGGCCAAAAGTTGACCTCAAGTGTCATTCCTCAGGACATCATCCCCATTGTTTTTCTGAGGCAGGGTCTTTCACTGGCCTGAGATTTGCTGATTTGGCTAGGTGGCTTCTCGGGGATCTGCCTGTCTCTCAGCGTGTCTCCAGGGCTGGTGTTACTAGTACACACCATCACACACACATGGCTTTGGTTTGGCTGTACATTCTGGGGATTGATATGAGGACTTGTGCTTTCTCAGCAGATGGACTGAGATATCTATTCAGCTCTAGGGGACTGTTTAAAATAACATCGTATTTTTGAAGTAATCTGAACACTGGTAATGGAGAAAATCCAGCTTCTTAAGAGATCCCTCATCTATGAGAGGTAGAGGCAAATATTGTTGCATTCTCACTCTGGGACAAACTGAAAAGACAGAAGATATAAAAATCGGTATGCTGATACCTTCATTGATAGCTTTCTCCATGACTGCACTTTCCATCCTTTTGCCATATTGGCGTTTTAATTTTCCAAGGCATCCTGAAACTTACACCTGGTAACACCTCCCTGTGAGATGCTGCTAAAAATGCCTATGTGAATCATCTGGTCCCAAGAATGGCATGCACATGCTTTGTGGCTATCAGAAGAGGTGAGGTATCACCCACTAACTGGCATCACTTATGACTGAGATGCATTTCTATGGCTGGGCTTGAGGACCAAATTAGACTCTTGTTTTAAATGAGGGGATGTCTGATTTGGTCCACATTATGGCTCAACTCTGGATGTCCTCCACAAACTCAGCTGGTCCCCAGCTGGTGGTGTGGTTTGAGAGAATGCAGGGCCTGGGTGGTGGAGGTGGGTCATTGAGGGTGATCTTTTGTGGGTTGTGGCCAGCTCTGCTTCCAGCCTAGCTCTCCGCTTCTCGATCTGTGGTTCCTGCCCTCACTTCTTTCGGTGATGGACTGTGATGTAAGTTATATGATGATGTAATTCCTTTCTTCCCTTAAGTTGCTTTTGGTCAGTGCTTCATCTCATACCCAGAAATCAAACTAAGTCACACAGTGATGAGTCAAGTGTGTAATCCAGCCATTTCCTGTGGCCCAGCTTTCTTTAGGGATTAGAGTCCCTGACTGAGGATCCCACACTGGTCTAGTCCTTTGTGCTCCACTCCATGCGTTAGCTTCCCTTCACCTTTTCTGACTGTTGGATCACCCTGACGACTGTTGACTCTGGGGTCCTCTCCAGTCTTCCTTCCATTGGATCTAACAGATGCTGGGGAGGAAAGTGTGGCTTTTCAGTCAGGAATGCCTAGGTTGTATCCGTGATTTTCTGCGTCTCAGCTATTCAATCGTGGGCACTTTTCATTTTATCCTGATTGTTCCAGCTGTGGAGTGGGACTGTAAGCCTGGGATGGACCCACTGAGAGGAGGGTGGGCATACAAAGTACCCCACTGCTGTTGGCATACATAATAGCCATATGAAACCATGATTTACTCTTTTTCCAAAATTCTCTTCTCTTATAATGTCCACCCAGTTATTCCTAGATTACAAGTGGCTTAGAATAGCGTTTGCCTCTATTGTTATCTTTCTCCCTAGTGCCTAACACCACAACCTTGGCCTGATTCCCCAAGATGTTCCTGTACACATGGGTATAATAAGCAATGGCTTCTGCACAGCCACCGAGGAAGCCACTGCTTAGTATAGTGCCAAGTACATTGTATTGGATACTTAATGCTCTAAGAGGAGACAGAGTTGGCAGAACCTCTCAGGAATCCTGTCTCCCACATCTATCTGTGTCACCTGGGAAACATCTGCCATCCTCTGCTTGAGGCTGTCTGTGAGAATTCCTCTGCTCACTGACCTGTTCCAGGTATTTGGGGTCTCTCACTGTTGCTGGAGAGTTGTTCGCAATGTCACTCCACTGTGCCAATAAAGACACCTTGAATTAAGGATAGAATCAGTGATTGGTTGACCAGGATTATCCATAGAGATGTTGGAGGACTAAGAAAGTTGGATAGACAGGAACAGGAAGAAAGAAGGAGGGGCTAAGGGAGGTTTCTGGGGTTTTGGATCAGAAAAATGTGGAGAATAAGGTCAGCTGATTGTCTCTCTGCTGTCCTTGGATTTATAAGGTTTTATCTCAATTTCAGAGTTTTATTAATACTAGAACAATTTAGGTAAACATAACATCTCACTATTATAAGTTTTCTTCTTAGTATGAGCTGACATCTGCTGTACCGGTCTGTCTTTTGGGTCACCAACAAGATCCCAAATCATGACACAGAGACTTATTAGTTATGAATGCTCAGCCTTATCTTATGCTTGTCCCACTAGCTCTTATAACTTAACTTGTTTTTCTTCATCTATGTTTGCCTCAGGGAATTTTGCCTTGCTTTCCTTCTGTATATCTTACTTTCACTGCTTCTCATGTCTAGCTGACTGGTGGCTGCCTGGCACCTGGCCCCAGGTGTGTCCCTCTCCTTCTCACTCATTTTCTTGTCCTTATTCTCTCATTCTCTTTCTTCTTGAGACTAGATTTCTCCTGCTATTTATTCTCTTGGTCTGCCAGCCCCGACTATCCTTTCTCTGCCTACCTCCTGGCCATTCAGCTCTTGATCAGACTAATAAGGAGTCTTAGGCAGGCAAGGTGAAACAGCAACATGTCTGTACATAAGTAAGCATGCAGCCTTACATCATTAAACAAATGCAACATAAGCAGATAGAACACACCTTTACACAGCTAAAGTAACATTCCAGACCTCAAATGAGTGTAACACATCTTAAACAAATCTTCTACAACAATCTGCCTTTCAGAAAACGTCACTCATCCGTCCCGTTCCTGCCTTCATGGTGTATCTGAAAGGCTTTGGTCTTATGTACATGAAGATAGTGAATCTACTAGAAGACTGTGATCAGGGCTGGGGAGACAGCTCAGCTGGTAAAGTGCTCATGTTGCAAACGCAAGGACGTGAGTTTAATTCCTAGAACTAATATATAAAATAGCCAGGCATAGTGGGACTTACATGCAAGCCCAGTGATAGTGAGATAGAAGGCAGAAATAGATAGATCTCTGAGGCTCACTGGTCAGCTAGCCAAGCCTACTAGTTGAGTTCCTGGTCAGGGAGAGACCCTGTTTTAAGAGAAAACAAGATGCAAGGCATTCAACAAAGAACGACTGAGCTTGTCTACTCTTCTCCATACTCATGCACACGTATGTGCACATGTACTTGCACACTGAGAACCATGCACGCACACATGAACACATACACACGCATGCATGAAAAATGTGATTATGTCTTCAAGAGATCTTTCCCCCTATTTATAGAATATAGAAATAGTTTTCTTTCTTTTAGCTGTCAGGAGATGTCCTCTAGGTATGTATATATAGTTTTCTTTTTCTTAGGTGTGTTCCATCCCACTTTGGGTGACAAGGGCCATTCTACTATGTGCAGAGTTGTAAGAATGCCTGTTTATAAGACAGGCAGACTTGGTTCAAATCTCTGTTGACCACCTGCTCAGTTCAACTACCTGTGAAATAAAGGCAGCCTTATCAAGCTCCTGGCACTGGGCATGTGGGCCACATGTACAGATGTCTATAGAACATGCATTGCAATGCTTCACTTGGGAAATGCAAATGGTGGCTGATTTGTTAATTGCCAGGTAGGGAGTGGCCATCCTGTTTGTTTACTTTAGGAAAATCTCCTTAGTGACCTTTAAGGCCATGCTCAGCATACTCAGCGTGGGTGTGCGGGTCTTCTTTCTTTGTGAATAAAGTGGCATTAAGTGTCTCCCTTAAACCCATTATAGTCACAGACATTTAGAGGAAGTTTGATAGTTCAATGTTCACTTTAAACCTATCAGTTCAAGGCAAGTTGCAATTTAAAAAAAAATCATTCAGACTTTCTTTGGCTAACCCTGGGCACTGTAGAGACCTCTGGGGAAGCAGTGGAATGCCCAGACAGTGGTGGGCAGCACTCCAGAGCAGCTGAAAGATGAGTGTGTCCATGGCTGATGCACAGACTATGTAGACACCAAATCCCCCTGACGAAGTCCAGCAATGCTTCGTTGATGATCATCCTTCTCGAAAGACCGGATGAGCTCACCCAGAAGAAGGGGTGGGTGAGAGATTTCAGGAAAGATTCTTAGTTATCCGAAATCAAGTTGTAAAAACTCTGGGGGTTGAGGGCTCCTGTTGATGTCCCCACTTGTTGTCATAACCCCAGAGACATGGCTTGCTGGTGATGTCATCTGACATGAATAGATGTGCCAAAGCCAGAAGCTGCCAGACAGATCCTGGATTGTGATGGAAGGTGAGAGAGACGTGCAAATTGTGTACCACGTGAGCATGGAGTGAGTCATGCTTTCCTGTAGGGCATTATCACCTATCCCAGCACTGACTGCAACTCCTCAAGATATTCAAAAATAACCATCATCTATCCCTGAACAACTCACTCCAAGCTGAGATCTAACATTTAGTTAGGCTCATGTTGTGTCATGAATGCAAAATACCCTCATCTGACTCAGTTCCACAGACATGATCAACCCCAATCTCGTAGTTCATTCATTATTTCCATCAATGGAAACAGCTATTCATTCATCTGGTCTAACATTGCTCCATGCTTCATTCCATCTGCCATTTCATGGGTCGGTCCATTAATTGTCCAGTCTTTCACTAACTGGACAAATAACTTTTGTGCTTTCTTTCTGTGTGCCTTGCTGTTCTGAGCACTGGGCAGGCAGCAGTGAACTAAGGCAGATACAGGACTGGCTATTCTGGAGAAGACAGACCCTGTAAACAAGTACTTGCAACAAAAGGTGATGAATGGGGAGGATTGTGACAGGGAGGGTAGGAGCCTTGCAGCAAAAATTCACTTTGGCAAGAGCTTTAAAAGTTTTCTATTACCCCAAAGTTGAGATTCCAGTGGCTTAGCTTCTAGAGTGTCTACATAAATAACCGCGAACACTCCTTAGAAAGAAGAGTGAGCATTTGTGCAGCTTGTGCCAGGTGGCTGGGCATAGAGCCAAAGCCTCTACCAAGATAGTCACACTTAATCCTCCCGACAATCCTGAGTCTCCCCATTTTGCAGATGAGGAAGCTGAAGCTCAGAGAGAGCAGCAGCTTTTCCACTAGGAGCAGAGCTTGGATGAGTGGGATTTCATTCTCTTTGCCGTACCAGTGCCCTGAACTGGAAAAACTTGACAAAGGGTGTTAAGAATTCAGGGTAGGAAGCATCTTTGGACCTTCTTCGTTTCCTCCCAAGATCCCGCAATAAGGTTTCCATCCCACGAGGACAAATGTAAGAACGTAGGTGACCAGGCAAGAGAGTATGTTGGGGGAAAGCCATGCTCTGCCTCCCAGAAAGCGTGAGAAAGTTTGTCGGGAAGTTCCTTGCAATCATGGAGAGTCCTTAAGCAATGCAACTCAGAAACGAATCAATCTTAGGCTCATGGGCACATTTTGGATGTTGCTAGGATAAAGTAAACCAAGCTAGAGAGCTTAATGTCCACATGACATCTCCATTTGGTTGTAAAGCACTCTATTACACATGCTCTCTTTCCTTTACAATGATAAAAAAGGAAGTGAGTCAGTCATTTTTACAAAAATAGTCCTGCATTTCAAAAGAAAACAAACTTTTCAAAGAATGTAGGCTTCTATTTTTTCCCTTAATTCCTTACATCTCCTTCTGTCAACTTAGTGATAGGGTCCATTGGTCCAGATGTTTGATCACTTTTGAGCTAATTTGGTGATGTTCAAATTTAATTTAGAAATGACTCATGCACAACATGAGTAGTTGCCTATGTCTGGCCAGAGTTAGGGACAATCACCAAAGATGAGAGTGACTAGGGCTTGCCCGTGAGTGACTTGCCTTCTGTTATTTGAGATGTGACTGAATGGCTGCAATGACAGGGGTGGCGTCAGTGTGACTGTGAATGCCATGGTTAGTTCTTTTCGTAGCTGTTCTTATGTGTCCCATGTAGGCTGAAATGTATCTGTCCTCATGGGCACTGCTCACCCAGTACTACATATTCCAAGGAAGACTGAACAATATGTGTCTCCAAGGATCTCCTCGTAGGTTCTTCTTGATCATTCTGTAGTTATTAAAGACTTAGACTATCAACTCTCTCCAATGAGGGGTTTCTTTTTGTATATGTATATTTATGTGTAGGTTGTGTGGGGGCTGGAGATCAACCTTGAATGCCATTCTTCAGAAGCGATCCACTTTGAATAATAGACAGGGTCTCTGTCAGGGACCTGTGGTATACTGATTTGGCTAGGTTGGATGGCCAGACAGCCCTAGGGAGCCCTTGTCTCCATCTCCCTATGCTGAAATTACAGATGTTTACCACTACTCCTGGCTTTTTACATGGGCTCTGGAGATCAACCTCGGGTCTTGGTGTTTGCAAGGCAAGTCCTTTGCCAACAAAGCTGTTTCTTTGGTGCTTTAGCTGGGTTTCTTTACCTGACTTCTCAGTCATCACTGAAGTTATCTCTCCTTAACAGCAAGCCTCAGAGTTAACTAATCTACTTCACAGTACTATGGCTACAGCATGCCATGCTGGTTGTTAGAACTGCTCTGCCAGTGTAGTTTTCCAGTAACAGCCACCAGCATGTCTGTTACTATGAAGATGTATGATTTGAAATTTGATGCCATAGACACTGGTTATGTCCTCTATCTGGTCCCACCTCTACCCATCTTCCCTCCAATTCTGTATAGTGCATGCTGTTGAAGAAGAAATCAAGGGTCACATGAGCAATGAAACTCACCTTGGATCACACTGGTGGCAAATTTTAGAGGCAACATCTAAAATCACCTTCCATGCTCTTCACCTTGACAACCAACCATATTTCTTGGCTTTAACATATATCCTAGATGGTTTTAATCATTGTTTTTTTTTTTTAAAAATCAATTTGACATAAGCTAGAGTCCTCTGAGAAGAAGGAACCACAACTGAGAAATGCCTTAGGTGTGGGAGGTCCTTCTTTCTATATATTACTTTTATTGGTTAATGAATAAAGAAACTGCCTTGGCCTGTTGATAGGGCAGAGCTTAAGTAGGCGGGGAAAACTGGACTGAATGCTGGGAGAAGGAAAGTAGAGAGAGAGCCACTATGGAGCCGCAGCCAGAGATAGACATGCTGAAACTTTGCTGGTAGGCCACGACCTTGTGGTGATATACATATTAGTAGAAATGGGTTAAATTAATGTAAGAGTTAGCTAATAAGAAGCTAGAAGTAATGGGCCAAGCAGTGATTTAATTAATACAGTTTCTGTATGATTATTTTGGGGTTGAGCAGCCGGGAATCAACAAGCGGCCCTTCGCCAACATGCCTTAACAGGACTTCATAGGATTTACCTGTAGGCAAGCCTGTGGGACATTTTCTTGATTAATGATTGATGTAGGAGGGTCCAGCCCACTGTAGATGGTACCTTTCCTGGGGAAGTGGTTTTGGATGTATAAAAAAGCAAGCAACCGGGTGAGCAATCTAGTAAGCAAGCACTCTTCTATGGTTTCTGCTCCATTTCCTGTCTCCAGGTTCCTGCCTTGGCTGCCTCTGGAACTGAAATATAAGATAAATAATCAGTTTCCTCCCCCAAGTTGCTTTTTGTCGTGATGTTTTATCACAGCAATAGGAACTCTAAGAAATCATCTTTTTTTTACCACCTTGTATTAGCTGTGTGCTTGTTTTCCTAATTTTATTAACTCATGTGGGTATGGCTGTAGGAGGAGACTTTGATCATGTGGCATTTTGTCTGTCACTGTTTGCCATAGTATAAGTAATTCAGTAAAATAAATTCCATGAAATTAAATTGAAATGTTTGCACTTGTGTGGACTCAGAATGGAGAGTGGGGGAAAGTTCTGGATTCTTCATGGCTGGCCTTTTCTTTCTGAATTTCATGAGGGTGGGAATCATTTTCGTTTAGTTCTCAGTCGCTACAAGACTTTTTTCTTAACTCTTATCATAATTTCAATTGTTCTAAAAAGGTTTTTCTAGGAATAGCCTGAGGGCAACTGTAAAGTTTTCTGTAGGATTCATTACATTAGTTGAATAACTGTGACCTCAGACTGTGGAGGAGCTGTTGGTACATTTGGGAATTAGAGGTCATCCATGGTTTCCAACTATGTGGATACTCCCCTGAGTAGTGCTTACCAGTATGACCAAGAGACTTGGGAGGATTTCTCCAGTCCTGGGGACCACAATCTGACTCTCCTCTGCCAGAATTTAAGGACTTTGAACTCTAGAAGCCCTGTGTAATGGACCATAACCCCACTTCAGAGATGACTAAGTCTCTTTTATAGGCCCACCACAGTTTACCCTAGGACCAACAAATAACTAAGAGCAGGCCATCCTAGTGTGTGTAGATGAAGTTTGAACATCCCCACCTATGTAATATCCCTTAAGGTACAGGACAGAGTTATGAGTTGAAAGAAAAAGTGAAAATCAACCAGAAACTAGAGAGACACTCATGATCTTGAAATTCAAACCTGATTTCCCATGTTGCTTTGAGATCAGTTGTCATGGGCAGGAGGAGAAAGCATATTTTTATTTTACAGAATGTTAGCTTGATTTACAACTTGCACATATTTGGACATATATTATGTGGACCCTGCTTTGTACCCATTTGCTCCAGCCCTCAGGTGGTAGGGATAGGCCTGTAAGTCACCACTATGTAATTAGCTGTCCTGGTTTGGGACTAAGGGGGTTTTCCCGGGGATACAGGATTTAAAATGCTGATAGAGAAAGTCCCAGACAAATCAGAGGGAGTTGAGTTATTCTCTCTAGATCTGTTTATAATCTAGTAACTGCTACTAATATGTAGATCTAGACATGTTAGAATTCTTGTTTTGGGAACAACAACAATAAAACCTCAACAACTTTGGTTTATGCTTTTATCTTGGTGTATTATTCGAATTTTCCTGATGGCAGTCCTGTTGTCTGAGTCAGAAAGAAATTCAAGGTCATTTGACCACAACCAGGCATTCTGTCTCCAGGGAAGGATGAAGCCTATGAGCAGTGGTGTTTGTAAAAGAGACACCACTCTTTGCGATGAGTATTCACTGGCCCCTGGACAAAGCCCCATGACAACCACTGCTGGATATCCAAGAAGACTCTATTCCTAGGACTTTTCTTCTGCAAGAGCAAAGAGATGGGCAAGGTGCTATACAATATTAGTCATGTCTGTCCTCAGTTCACGCTTCATCACAATGGGAGAACATGCTTCTTTCTAGCCAGTCTGCGGATGGCTAAAACTTACAGGTGTTTAGAAGTGTTTGATGACAGAAAAAATGATTATCTGATAAAGTCTTTATTCATACTGAGAAAAACTAAGAAGTAGATGAAGCTAGTCAATCCATGAGACTGCTTGATAATTTTGATGTATCTGGGAATAAGACATTCATTCATGAGTTCATTCATTCTCATTCATTAATTCGTGTATTCCTTCAGGAAATGATATCAAAAGCAGTAATATCCCAAGCAAAGAATCTGTAAGAGCAAAGTCCTTGTGGCAGGCACATACTTGTTTGGGGGTCTAAAAGCAGTCCAGAGAAATGGGCTGAGAGGAAGAAGAGGTGGATAAGATGAGTTCAGAGGTAGGCAGGAGCCATGACACCTTAGTGACTACAGTAAATAAAGAGTTTATGTGTGGTCAGTGCATTGGAATGACCATGTAGTAGTTAGAAAATGCCTCTTCCCCAAAGATACACACATCCTATCCCTGGAGCCTTAAATAATCAGAAGACAAGATAAAGCCAGGTTTTGCAGTCATGATGGTTAAGCATGTGTGTCCTAAGTGTAATCATGTACACACATCACTGTTAGAGTGAGGAAGAGGAAGATATGACACAGAGAACAGAGGGGAGGGCCATGCAATGATGGAAGCACAGAGTAAGAAATGTAGCCACAAGCTAGCCAATAATGGTAGCTTCTAGAAGCTGGAACAGGTCAGCAACAGGCTCTGGATTTTCCAGGACAATTTTAGCCCAGTGAGACTGATTTAGTATTTCCAGCCTCCAGACCTGGGAGACAATAAATTTTTGTTGTCTTGATCCACTTGTGTTTGTAGTCATTACTTACAGCAGCTGAGAAGCTGGACCAGGCTGGTCTCAGCTTTCACGGACTTCAAGCATCTTTGGTTTCTGTTCTTCTGGGACCTTCTAATTGCTTCGTGGAGCAGAGAGCAGAGGGACTGGCATAGCAGTAGGGGATCAGTTGTGGGTCCTGGCAGGCAAGGTGTGAAGGGTGGAGAAGATGAAAAGGAAACAGCCCTTAGGGTTTTCCGTTGGCAGAGAGAGCGTCATCAAGAAAATAGACTTGGGGGTGGAGACATGGCTCAGTTTGTGAAGGACATGGTGTAAACAGGAAGACCTGAGCTCAGATCTCCAGAACTCTCATAAGAAAGAGAAGCACTCTGTGTTTACCTGAAATCCTAAAATTGGGGAGGAGGAATCAGGAGACTCTTCTGGCTTACTGGCCACCAGTCTAGTCAAACCAGCAAACTTCAGGTTTAGTGAGAGACCCTGACTCAGAATCTTAGGTGGAGAGCCATTGAGGAAGATGCTTAATGTTGATCCCTGGCCCCTACATGCATGTGTACACTTCTGCACACATACACATGTACCTATATATACTGCACATGCTTGTGCATACATGAAAACACACACACCCCAGACCAAACTCTGGAGTCACCATGACTTAATGTGGTCCCTAGTCTTACGTCAACTTGACACAAGCAAGAGTCATTTGGGAAGAGAGAACCTCAACCGAGAAAATTCCCTCACTGGACTGACCAGTTGATAAACCTGTGGGACATTTGCTTGCTTGATTATTAATGTGAGAGAGTGTAGCTCATTGTCAGCAGTTCCTCCTATGGGCAGGTGCATCTGGGCGCTATAATAAAGCAGGCTGAGCAAGTCATGAAGAGCAAGGCAGTACGCAGTGTTCCTTTATGACCTCTGCATTAGTTCCCAACTCCAGGTTCCTGCCCTGCAAGAGTTCTTGCCTGACTTCCTTCAGTGATGGACTGTTACCTCTAAATATAAGACTAATAAAACCTTTCTTTCAAAGTTGTTTTTTGGTCATGGTGTTTTATCACAGCAATAGAAACCATAACTAAGACACTTAGTTTTAGGATAAGTACGCTTTTTTTATCCAGAAGAAAATCCCAAAACAACAAAGTAATTTGAATTTTTTTTTTTTTTAAAAATTATGTGTGTGCATGTGAGTTTGTATGTGTGGGTATGTGCATGAGTAAAGGTGTCCATTGAGACTAGACTTGTCAGGTCCTCTAGAGCTGGAGTTAGCATTCACCATGGGTACTAGGAACCAAACTTAGGTCCTCTGCAAGAGCAGAGCACACTCTTAACCACTGAGCTCTCTCCAGTCCCTCAGCTCATTTCCCCAAGGAATCACAAAGGTCACCCGTCAAAAGATGGCAGACTCTGTTTTCACCAGAGTGAATTCATGGGCAATGAAACTCTGGATTTGCTCAGGATACCTTTGCTCTTCTCCTCACCAGGCTGCCCACTCTGCTTATAGACAGTCTCAAAGCCTTAGCAGGGGGTCAGAAGAATCATCTGATGATGCTTTCTACACCCCTTCAAAGGGAATTTTTGTGGCACTGTTGACTATGGGAGACACATACGAGATATTGCTTATCTGTGTCATGATTGGTCTTTTAGGATGTCTCAGAGGTTTCCTGTGCTGATAAACAAACTCCACCAGGCATCTCCGTCTCAGAGAGCACACATGTTGTGGAAGTATGGCTTCAGGAAGTCTGACTCATCTGATCAGGACATGGTCAAAGGCAGCATGTCTGAACTTCCTTCATGTGGGGAGCATGGTAAAGCACGTTTGGATACAGTAGGTCTGTGTGGAGCCCAGAGTTTGCACTTCTTTCCTTTCTTTTATAATTTATCTTTGTGAGTTACAGGGAGGGTGCTCACACATGTGCTGGTGTGTGTGTGGTGGGGGTCAGAGGACAACATCGGCTGCTAACCCTCACTTTGCATATTTTTGAAGCAGTCTTTTGTTCTCACAGTGTGCAGTGGATTAGCTGGCCTACGAATGCCTGTGGATTTTCCTGTCTTCAAATCCCATCTTGCTGGGATTGGAGGTGCATGAAACCATGCCTGACTTCCTATAGGTTCGGAGAATCAGATCTTGGGTTCGGAACTTGTGTGGCCAGCTCTTTAATCCATTAAGCCATCTCTGTAGCCTGGGAGTTTGCATTTCTGATGGATGGCAGGAGTTGCTCACATGATTGATACCCAGGTCGCATGTGGAATACCAAGGTTTCCAGGGATCATGCTCAGAGGTTTAAGAACCTGTGTGCCAAGGAGGAGTCTGACTTCAGCTCATCTGTTTCCACATGTGTGAGAAAACACAGGCAGCCCTGGATACATTCCCAAGCCCCCATGCGACGGCCCAGCTGTGGTCCTGATTAAGCAGAGCGTTGTACATGGGGAAGCAGTGACACTCTGCATTCTCCGCTGCTGAGCTCATCAAGGGCTCCTTGCCAAATGCAACAGAAGCCAGCTTTCCAGACTGGGTTATGAGGAGGCCATGGTTTGCCAGGCAGGTCCCTACCAACAATGCCAATTGTGGGCGAGACAACTTCCTCAGCTCAGCACAGCTCAGCAGTGTGTGTCTTGCTTGGGACTCCAGGAGGCCTGGCATGCCACTTCTGGCATGTGATTTCCAGCACACAGGTCCGGCCATGCCCTGCACCCATTGGAACCCTGCTCTGGCCCCTCTATCTCACGGGAGAAGGTCAAGCTCATTTGCCTGTCTCCAAACTCCACTTCCAGCTCCAGCCTTTGTTGTCTGCTGTCTCCTGGATGGAAACTCTATGAAGGAAGGTCTTCATCCAACCATTTATTGTCTTTTCTCTCCAGGCCGAAGATCTGACTGTTTAATTAAGAAACCACCCTCATACTCAGGGGAAGGAATGCTACGGTACCAGGGAGAACAAGCCTGGAGAAGCAGCATTACCTTGTGGTTAAGGCTTTGGCACCAAGACATACATTGGGCCATCTCTGGGCCTCTGTTTTCTCACACGTAAAGGGGAGAAAATGGGCCTTTGTCTTGGACCCACTGAAAGGATTCAGTGAGACCACTTATTGAAAGTCTTAACTTTGCTCCAGGTATTTAATCAATGTTCAGATTTGCAAGATTTTACACAAGGTCCCAAGTTCAATCTCCAATTGCCAGCACCACACACACACACACACACACACACACACACACACACACACACACACAGAGGACTTTGGAAAGATGGCTCAGTTGATGAAGTGCCTGCCTCACAGGAGGGACCAGGTTTGCCTACCCATCATCCACATTAAAAGTCAGATACATAAGCTTAACTCTGTAACCCCACCTGCAGGGGTGAGGGTGGGGCTTAGGTGAATCCTTGAAGCTCACTGGCTAGCCACTAGCCATCTAGCCAATCAGTGAGAGGCAGGCTCAAGTGAGAGACCCTTTCTCAAAAACATAAGGTGGAGAGCAACTGAGGAAGATAAGTGGCATTGGCTCCTGTTTGTACACACATGCACACACACACACACGGCACACATATATACACACTGTAAGAAATGCAAACAAAAACTCCACAGTAGATCAGCAACTACTGATCACAACACTCATCCCTCCTTCATGTCCCCTTAGCTCTTCTTCAGCATCTTGGGGCCCCTGGAGAGGCTTAGCTCCTGGTGTTTCTTTGTAAGTGCAATTCCATGAGACTGGGGGTCCCAACTGTATGTCTGCGTCTGATTTTGAAAAGGATCAGCAGTTAGGGACTGTCCCTTTTGCTGCGTATCAGAAGCACTTTAAAAGGAAGAGAATGGAACCCTTCAGCATCCCAGCCGGTAGGTCAAAAGGGAAACAAACAGGAATCTTCAGGTCCAAACATTTCCTCCACGTACTTTGTTTACCTTGGAGACCAAGGTCAACACAATTAGGTTTCAATGCCAATAACAGAATGGTTGCAAGCCCAGGACAGGGCAAGCCTTTTATAAAGCTGGCTTTCAGGGCCATGGCTACCACCTTCCTTTCTTCTCTGGCGAAGGTGGCCTTTCTGTGGGGGTTGTGAAGACGTTGGATTCCTGACACTATTATTACATCATGGGGTGGGGATTAGCCATCAGTGCAGTATAGATATGATCTGAAGAAGGAAGGAAGGAAAGAAAGAGAAGAAAATGTCAGGCTCTGGCTAGAGGTGTTCCTCTACTTCATACATATTTTCCTAAGTATGTAGTATGTGCTAAGACATACAGACAGTAAACAGAACACACACACACACAATTGCCCTCCTCCCTGGACATCCTATCCAGGTAGAGGGCATCTTTAAGTCCTAAAAAATACTTGCTTCCCTGAGCTGTAATTCAGTGACACACAGGAAGGCTTGGGGGCGAGGCACCGGAAGATACTGTCTTCTACGGCTTATTTTCTTTCTTCCAGACTATCATGGAAGCTCGGCAAGCACCCACACTTGAGCTATGCAGACTTCTCTTCTCGGTCTTAGAGTCCATCTTCCCTGCCTCCCCAGCTTCTGAGGGTTGAACATAAAGCAAGGGTCTGACTTCCTTATTTCTTTTTGTAAGGAGTGGATTTGCTAGCACTTTCAAAGACCATCACACTCCAAAATTCAGACTGAGGTTTCAATAAATTTCTTTTCTTTTCTCTTCTCTTCTCTTCTCTTCTCTTCTCTTCTCTTCTCTTCTCTTCTCTTCTCTTCTCTTCTCTTCTCTTCTTTTCTTTTCTTTTCTTTATCTTTCTTTTATTTTTCCCAAGACAAGATTTCTCTGTGTGGACCTGGCTGTCTTGTAACTCACTCTGTATACAAGGCTGGCCTCAAACTCAGAGATCTGCCTGCCTTGCTGGGATTAAAGGCGTGCACCACCACTGCCTGGCTTTGAGTAAATTTCTTTTCACACCCTCTTCCTTGTCTCTAAACTCTGAGGGTGACGTGTGCAAGACTGTATCTTACAGTCTGTCCTTGTTGACCTTATTTTTTTTTCCTTGAAAAAACAGAGAGAAGTGACCACTTAACCCTCCCCCACTTCTCCCAGCTTTGGGGGCTCTGATGGGCTTGTTTCTTTCCTTTTCCCCCAAAGGAAATGATTTGAGTAGTAATTTTTCTCTTTCTCTCTCTGTAAAGACACTGGCCTTGTTAGGACGCCTTAATCCCCTCCACCCACTGTTTACCTTCTTATCTGAAAATATTACGGGATCTGCCAATCTGCCAAAGGAAACAGAGACATGTTTTTGAGGCTGGAGACTTACTTTTTGAGCCTGCCAGTATTTATATGGCTTAAATGGCTCCTCTGTTTCTGGGGTCACGTGGGAGGAGCAAGCAAACTTTTACCAACAGTTGGGTGGAAGCCAGAGGCCAGGCCAGGTCAAATCCCACAGAAGACCAGGGCAGAGAGCAGGCTGGGCATGGGGGAGGAAGGAAAGAGGAGGGACCATGCATCTAGGCAGCTTCACGAGTTCCCTATTCAAACAGCCTGCTCCCAACGTAACTGGGTCTTATTTTCCACAGACAAGAGCTGAGCACTGTTTAAAAGAACATACCCCACAAGAAGGGAAAAACTACATTTATTTGTAAGCTCAGGAGAGCCACAGACAGATTGGGAGTGACAAGAGATTTTCTTGCTTTTTAAACTTTTGACAATTTATTTACTGAATGTTATGAGTGTTTTGCTTGTATGTATGTATGTATGTATGTATGTATGTATGTGTACCCTTTGCATGTCCAGTGCTTGTGGACATTAGAAAAGGGTGTCAGATCCCTGGGGCCTGGCGATACAGATGATTTGAGCCACCATATGTGTGCTGGGATCCTGACCCAGGACCTCTGAAAGAGCAGTCAGTACTCTTAATCACTGAGCCTGCTCTCCATTCCCTGCACTGGCCATTTTCCGGTTTACTATTCAGTGACATTAAATGTACTTAGTGTTATGTAGCACTATTTATATCTAGAATGTTCCTTATCTTCCCAACCTGAACCTCCAAGTGAATTACACGCTAACTTTCCAGTGCTTTCTTCCCTCCAGTCCCTGCCAGCCATCATCCTGGGTCATGTCTACGAACATAACCTTTTCAGGGACCTCTGACATATATATTTTTAAATTGCTTCTCAGCTAGAGTGACTTGCTTTTCTATTTATTTTTTCTGGATTAGAATCTGGCACGTTGCATGTGGCAAGCAAGCACTCAACCACTGTGCTACACCTCCAGCACTTGCTTTACTCAGACAGGATCTCTGTCTATCTCAAGCTGGCTTTGAACTTGCAATCCTCTTGCCTAGACCTCTGATGTTGGGACGACTGGCCTATACCACTCTGGCTGGGATTTGTTTCACAGGGGGTCATTCTTGTACTCGGGCATCACCAATGGAGACAATTCCTCAACTGAGGTTCCCTTTCCCCAGACAATGCTAGCTTGTGTCACTCACGTTGACCAAAAGTCTGTTACTACATGCCCTAAGAGCATAAAACTGCTAAGTGGGAGACCATGGTGGAGCACAGACACACTCAGAAACCATTATTGTTTATGACTGATGTTTCTAGAAGTAAGCTCTGATGCTGACCCAGTACATACGTGTGTGTGTGTGTGTGTGTGTGTGTGTGTGTGTGTGTGTGTGTATGTTTGGGGACAGAGTTCATTACCAAAGTATATTCCATGCTTCATGGTTGCCATAGACTCATATGTCACCAGAGTCACTTGCAACTGTGAGATTTAGGTGTATGAAAGCCATATTCTTCAGAGTACTCTTTAAATGACTTATAATCCTTTTTTTTTGGGAATGTGATTTGATCATAGTGTGTGGACACTGACAACATGAATTGTTGTCATCCCTACTGATTAGGGATGGGGTTCTGAAATGAGATAGGTTCAGATCTTGACTGTGTTGCTCATTGTGTATCTTAGTTAGGGTTTCTCATGCTGTGAAATGACACCATGACCAGAGAAACATTTAACTGGGGTGGCTCATTTACAGTTTCGGAGGTGTAGTCTATTATCATCATGGCAAGAAGCATGGCGGTATTCAGTCAGACATGGTGCTGGTTACATCTTGATCCAGAGGTAATAGGAAGTGGACTGTGTGCCACACTGAGGGAAGCTTGAGCAAAAGAGACCTCTAAGACTGCCCCACAGAGACACACTTCCTCTAACGAGACACACCTACTTCGACAAAACCACACCCTCTAACAGTGCCATTCCCTTTGGGGGGCATTACTACATTGTATGTTCAGCCAGTCATTCAGTCTCCCTCAGCTTTATTACCTCCCATGAAAGAAATGAGGATGACACCAGTTATGAGAAGCTACTAGAGATGGTGTTTATAAAACTTAACCCAGGAGAGACAGGAGCTACCCTGGAGTTGAACAATTGAGAAGCTCTTGTGATGGATTGTAGCACCAGTGTGAACCGTGGCTTTTAGGTAAGCCTGGCTTCCACTCTGGGCTCCCTACTCAGCAACTGTGCAGTCTAGTTAGTACTAGTTAGGTCTTTGGTCAACTTGCTACAAGCACAAGTCGCCTGGGAAGAAGGAACCTCAACTGAGAAATTTCCTTCATCTGATTGACTTACTGGTATATCTATAGGGAATTTTCTTGATTAATGATTGGTGGGGGAGGGTTCAGTCAACTGTGGCATAAAAGATGCCACCCTGGGCATAAAAGATGGTCCCTGGATGTAGAAGAAAGCAGGCCTAGCAAACTATAGGGAGCAAGCCAGTAAGTGGAATTGCTCTATAGCCTCTGCTTTAGTTCCTGCCTCCAGGTTCCTGCTTGAGTTTCTGACCTGGCATAGTTCAGTGATGGACTGTGGTATAGAAGTGCAATCTAGATAAACTTTACTTTCTCCAAGTTGCTTTTGGTCAGCCCTTTTATCCAGCAACAGAAAGCAAACTGGGACAGGGTATTGCTTCATGTTCCTGAGTTTTAAGACTTCTATCTGTAAACTGAGTGTAAATATACAACATTAGGAATATGATTAAGGTGATTTATATAAACCACTAGCTATAGTGCCTAGTGTACAGCAAGCCCTCAGACAACAGTTCTCTCTCCTCCTCCCTCTCTCCCTGTAGTTGTCATTCCATTCTTTCTTTCTTATCTCATAGCTAAGTATCCCCTGATTATGGCACTGAGGTGAAGTGGATAGTACAGCCTCATTCTGAGATTCCTGGAGGCAGGATCGCCATTTTGGATTGAAGTGAAAGCCAGTGGCTGACTCTTTTTCTTTTCCAACCTTCGGGTTGAACCCCAATATCTGTCTCTGGGTTTCTATTAGTCATGCTACAGTACTGTTATGTCCCAGACAAGATAGGATAATTGAAACTGAGAATGAAGGGTATATTACTGTATGTCTAAGATTCTGTCCAATTAATACTGAAAATATCTGTGTACCTACGTCTGGCTACCCAGAAATTTCCTTAATTTCTTCTTTCAAGGGCATTGGACCTAAAAGATGCATGCCTCTGGGATGTTAACAGGAGGCCAAGTGCTCGATGACCAGGAGTAGCCTCCATCTTCCCTATCACCATACAGTGTGTAACTCCCATGCCTTGTCTCATCATCCAGGCCCCCAGTACACATGGCACCTTACTGACATGTCCCCCATCTAAGAAAGAACCCAGGGAACAACTAGTGTACAGCAAAACTGGATGGATGACCTGAGCCTGAAGGAAATCATTCCCTTCAGGTAAATAGCATCCCATCACCTTCTGCCAGATGGGGCTACTCTAGTCTGACATTATACCCTTTATTTTCAGCCCTAATTAACCTGGACCATTACCATGTCTCTATCTTCTGATCCTAATGCCCAAACCATTATTTTTTGTTCGCATCTTATCTCCCATCCTACCCGTAGCATCTTCTGTATCACCTGACTCCAGGGCTCAGTTTGCTGGAGAGAAGTGGAACCCTCCCTACTGCCAGCATGGTTTCCCCAAAATATATTTCCCTCCCTCTAATTAAGTCCTGAAAATCGAAGACCATGATAGTGTGATAGTGATACCCACAAAACAGCTGATCTGAGCTAATGAGAGCTCACTGACTCTGGACTGATGGCAGGGGAACCCACATAGGACCAAACTAGGCCCATTGAATGTGAGGCTTGGGAGGTCTGTGGGGCCACTGGCAGTGGGACCAGGATTTATCCCTGTTGCTTGAACTGGCATCTAGGGGCACAATCTCTTTGGAGGGATACCTCGCTTAGCCTAGATATACGGGGGAGGGCCTTGGTTTGCCTTGAAGCAAAATGTCAGACTTTGCTGACTTCCCTTTGGAAACCTTACTCTTTTTAAGGAGTGGATGGGGGAGTGCGGTGAGGATCAGGGTGAGGCAGGAGGAGGGGAGGGAGTGGGGATGGGGATAGCTATGTAAAATGAGAAAACACTGTATTTTAAAAATCTTAATTAAAAAATGTAAAAAAAAATGAAAATCCTCCTTCACCACAAGGCACCAGGATATCAGAAGGCATATGCTGCAAGTGAAATAGTTTAGTCAGGCAACCAAAGCACACTGATATTCAATGCACCAGGCTGCTATTACTGGGTAACAAATAAGCCCAGAGTCTTATATTTTGCAACAAGAAGTGTTTCATTCACTACGAATCATATATCAGCTTAAGTGGACAAGTTAGGTCTGTTTCACTTGGGTTCACTCTGGGACCAGGCTGAAGGGGAATCAAGTCCCTGGAGAAGTGCAGGGATGACGAAGGTATGCCTGCATAAGTGTATGTACATCTCAAGGCCTTGCTCAAATACATCTGCTAGTATCCTTTTGACCAAAGCGCAAATCACACAAAGGGGTAGCATTACCCAGTGTGCCTTTTGTGGAAGAACTTCCTGGCTTCATGAAAAAGGGGCTCTGGAAATAGGGAGGGCTAAATAACTAGGGTCAATAATTCACTTGATGATTACCGTTAACATGTTTGCATCAACTAGATGGCTCAGTCCAGGCATAGCAGGAATGAAGGGACTAGTAAACAGGACTCATAAGATTCATGAAGGGATATACAAAAGCAATAGATTCTCCAAAAAGGGTTGTAAGCTGGACACTTGGAGACTATGAGAGGGTACTAGAGATGGAAACTGTATCCCTCAAACTTGGTCATGCATCAGGATCACCTGCAAGGCTTTCTTGCATGGAATAGTGAACTCATCTTTGGTGGTTTGAATGAGATAACTCCCACAGTCTCATATATTTCAACATTAGTTGGTGATGCTTTTTGTGTAGCATTAGAAGGTGTAGCTTTGCAGAAATAATAATACTTCTGGAAAAGGAGAGACAATGAGAGTTTTAAAGTCTTGCACAATTTCTAGTTCGCAGTCTGTTTCCTGCTTGTGGATCAGCTTCCTATTCTAAGCTCCATGCTTCAACTATGTTGTTCTGAATCTTATCTCTGGAACCATGAGCCCCAGTAAACTCTTTCTTCTATAAGTTGCCATGGTCATGGTGTTTCATTAGTGCAATGGAAAAGTAATCAGTACACCGTCTGGTGTTCTCACGCAGTAGGTTTGCAGCAGTGCTTGAGAATTTGTGTTTTCAGTAGACTTGTAGGTAGGACTGATGCTATTCGTGCAGAAACCATCCATGGTGTTGTAATTTGTAGGACAGGTGACCGCTACTGGAGAGAGATTATGGGTCTTGCCCAAGTGCATGAATGCAGTGCCCCTTCTCCCTTTCATTTCATCTTTATTCCATCCCAACACATGCTCTTCCATTTTCACATGTGATATGGGAGTCCCCTCTGTGTGCTGTGATTACCATTAATGAATAAAGAAACTGCCTTGGCCTGTTGATAAGGCAGAACTTAGGTAGGCTGGGAGAAAGAAGGGCAGTGTCAGGGATGCCGTGGAGAGCTGCTGATATATATATATGCTGAAACTTTGCTGGTAGGCCATGACCTTGTGGTGATGCACAGATTAATGGATATGGGTTAATTTAAAATGTAGAAGTTAGCCAATAAGAAGTTAGAGCTAATGGACCAAGCAGTGGTTTAATTAATATAGTTTCTGTGTTAATATTTTGGTTCTGGGTGGCTGGGATGAACAAGCAGCTCTCCCCCTCCTACACACATGTTTCTATTGATTCTGTAAATATCCCCGTTACTCCACCCTGCTCCAAGAACCCATTTCTTTCTGTCTTGGGTTCCCTTCTCCTTACCCTGTCTGAGAAGATACTAGAACCCAGAGTGTGGTTGGGGTCCACCCAAAAGAGGTCCATGTCAAGCATTCTATTCTCAGAGTGAAGATGAGCAGTCATATAAAAATGATTTATAGAAAGGCTATGGCTCTCCTGACTAGTTCCAATGGTTTATCTTATCTTGGAACTGTACTGCATCTTTAAACTTTCATTTGAAAAGTATGTGTAGTGTCTGGAGACAGCCATCACAAGACACCAGCTTGATTGACTTATGTAAAATGAAAATGTTCCCTCAAGACCATTGCAAGTGTGTCATTAAATTTAACCAGGAGTTTGATGAATAGCAACTTCAAACCCAGTTTACGCTTAGAGTTTGACCCAGGATTAGCATGATCTAGTACCACAGCAGGACTTCCAGGGAGCTCAGCTCAACTCACTGAGCTGGGACACCAGCAAGTGCCCTGTTTGTACCCTAAGTCCCTGCCCCAAGCAGCTGGTGCTGTAAGGATACTTATAGCTCATTCCAAAAGAGGCACAGAAATAAGATCACCTGCTGCCCCCAGGGGACCACAAGTGGCTTCTTTTTGTCAATCCCCCCTTTTACTCTGGGGCACATGCTGTGAAAATCAGGGCTTATTGCTTCCTTTTCCCACAAGTTCTAGTGTTGAAATCTCCCTTATTTCTTTCCTCCCTCCTGTTCACTCTCTTGCTTTCTAGTTTTTTGTTTTGTTTTGTTTTTTTAAGACAAAGTCTATGTTGTTCAGGCTGCTCTGAAACTCTCTAAACATTCCAGGCTGGCCTCAGATCCATAATCCTGTTGCTGCCTCATATTTTAGCCTCCCAGGTCCCAGAATAAGGTATGTATAATATCACACCTGGGTTGTGTGTTGGATCTCCATCACTCCTTAGTTCATTTAGCACACATTAACTGTGTCACACTCTACATGCTGACAAGACACATGTGAGCTCCACAAAGTCACTGCTCTCCCGGAATTTACATTCTAGAAGGTGAAAGAGACAATAAACAACCAAACAAAGCAATGCACCAAGTAAGTGTCTAATGCTGTGCAGCACTAAATTACAGATTGAGCAGAAAGAAGAGGGCCTTCAATGGGTGATTCGGGAAGTCTATCTAAAAGTAGAAGTAGGAAGTGCAAAGGCCCCAGGCAGGAAGATAATTTATTCTATCTGAGGAGCCAGAAATTAGCTATTTAATGGGTTGGGTATGTAAAACTAGGGAGAAATGGCAGACGAGGATGTTGTAAACACAGGCAAGAAATGATCTCACAAGCTTTATGGACTGCACTAGAGGACATGGATATGATTTTTCAACACTGAATAGCCGCACAGGGTTTTCAGCTGGGTACTATTTGCATTGGCTAAGCCCACTGTGGCTACTTTGTGGGGAACAGAATTTAGGGCACATGAGCAAAAGCCTGAACACCCCCCAAAGTCTATACAGGCCTCTGTAGGTTTGTGCTCAGGACTGGAGAAGTGTTTGGAATCAGATCATAATTGGTGTTATCTCATTTCCTCCTAACATTGTGAACTGAGAACTCTCTAGGTTTCAGTCTTTAGTTGTGTGTGGTGGACATATCTGTAATCCAAGGCTTTAAGAGACTGAGGCAGAAGGACCATGAGTTCAAGGACAGCATCAACCACATAATATTTAAGAACCAGTCTCTTGGAAAATAACGAATAAGGAAAATAAAAAAGGGGCAGAAATAAAAAACTGGTTCTTAAATCAGTAAGGATCAGTTTATTCAATGTGCAAATGCCGAAAGATTTAAGCCGCTCTGCCGATCTTTTCCCACACACCAGCCTGGGACTGTCCCCTTCGAGAATTCAGCTATCAGCACCCAGCTCCTCTGAAGGAGAGTCCCAGGAGATGATCAGAATTTCAGTGACAGAATAACTCCACATGCTCGACCCATGTGTAAGCTGGCTTCTGCTCCCATGGTGAAGTTTGAAGCTGTCCATAAATATTTGGAAAAAGTGACACTAAATTCCCAGGGCCAAGGAGGGGTCAGATCTTGTGTTGAGAGTTGGAACAAATACTGGCTATCATGGAGACATAGTCTCTGACCATGACTGAGAATGCAGTGGCTGGAGTTAGACATCAACTAGACGTGACTTGCTGTGCTGGATGACCACACAGCTTCCATGAGGCTCAGTTGCTACATCTTTGAAGTGGGATAGACAATTATGTAAGCACATTCTAGGATGTCATTAGGATTAAACCAGTCAACACTGGCAAAGCACCATGAGAGAGTGAAAAAAAATGTTATAAAGGCATCTGGAAATATCTGACAGGTCAGACATGTTGATTCTTTCTGAGATCCTTATAAGATGTAAGGAACCTGTTGTGTTAGGTTTTTCTTTTCTGGTATGTTGTGTGGCACTGTTCCTGGGGAGACATAAATAAATGTCTACTCATTCCAGGTAGGGAACCAATAACAGATCAAAGTATGGATACCACCAAAGTACAAGTTGGTAAAGCAATGAGTTTTCTTGGGGTTACTTACAAGAATGTGGATGAGGGGTGACTTAAATGAGCAGAAATGACACAGACAGTTGCATCATCAAATCCTGCCCCAGAATAGGTTATGGCTTATGAAAGCTGGAACCATGGGGCATATTACACAGTCTATAGGCAGCTTAACAGGTTGGAGAGTATTATTTCCATATAGATCAGTTGTATGCAGGTCAGTTCTTCTAGGCAGCTAATCTTGTCAGAGAGTGTCTCTCAGAGTCCTTACTATTTACATATGCCTATGAGGCAGAGCATAGCAAAACTGGTCAGTTTCAGGCACTTCCTGAAGTATTTGGGTTGTTTACTTCCTGGACTTACAGAGCTTCCTTGCAAGGTAGAATGCTTCATCTTCTTTTAGAACATCCTGTTACACCTCTTTGTAAACATTTTGTGTCTCATTAAAATTTCTTTCCAAGATGCAAGGTTTTAACCTTTGGGGAAAATGTTATAAAACCTAGCAAAATAGTTAACATAATTAACATAAAGGGGGAAAGATACATTTTGTCTCATGGTTTTGGAAATTTTAGTCTACAGTTATTGTCTTTCTTCATTCTGGGCTTGTGGAGAGACAGAGCATCATGGAGGTAGGAAGCTATGGAGGAGAAAGCTGTTCTCTAAGAGTAACAAGAATCACAGGCTGAGGGAAGGGTCTGGGGCCACAGATGGACTTTCTTCTTCCACCTAGACCCCATACCCTAGTGCTTCCAGAATCTCCCAAAACAGTTCTATGAAGTGGTGACTCGATGTGCAACACGTGGGTCTGCAAGAGCATTTCACATCTAGGCCATAGCACACATTCATTAAACGAGTTGCTTCTTTGTCCTTTCCTGTAATCAAATACATGAGGCTGTAGGGCACATCTCATGCAAACTACCATACCTTGTCTCAAAAATCAAGGTGAAGGTTGATCTTTGGCATCTTTTCACACATGCGCGTGTGTGTGCGCGCGCACACACACACATACAAACACACACATCAAAATGATGACGGTATCACTGTTTCTATTAGAGTAGTTGTAAAAATCAACAACTTACTAAGGCCATACTACCAACATGAGTGTAAATTATGCACTCCAGTGCCTGGTCCTTAGGAGATGCATTTTGCAGAAGAGGTGGCCATTGATTAATATTTTGCCATCTCTACCATGATATTGCTTATCACAGAGCTCACCTCTAACAGTCATACAACTTGGTCCCTTCTGCTAGAGTAAGAATGAGAGCCTGACTTACACTCTGTCATGGTTAGTTTTTATTGCTGATTGGACAAAACCTGGGTTACAGGAAACTTAATTGCAGAATTGATTCAATCAGATTGGCCTGTAGGCATGCCTGTCTTGATTTCCAAATGTGGTAAGAGGGTCCAGTCCACTATGGGTAACATCATCCCTGGGTAGGTGAGTCTAGGTTATACAAGAAAGCTACTGGGCATGAGCCGGAGAGCAAGGCAGTAAGCAGCATTCCCCTGTTGTTTCTTCTTCAGGTCCTTCCTGAGTTTATGCTCTGGCTTGCCTTGATTATGGACTGTGACCTGGAAGCATATGCTGAAATAAATACCATACTTCCCAAGTTGGTGTTGATCTATTCTTTCATAGCAACAGAATGAAACTCAAATATCCTGTTAGTTATTGAGACTTAGATTGAGGATTTGAGTCCACTGCCTGATCAGAAGAAGGATTAGGAATAGGTTATGGTTTAAGTCTGAATGTCTTTGGACTTTTAGGAGGTGGGGGGTCTAGCTAGCAGAAGTGTGTTGTTGGGGACAGGCCTTGAAGGTTATATCAATTCCTATTGAACTCTCTGCTTCCTGGTCTACCAAGCTTTAACAAGCACACACCACATGTCCCTGCCACCATGGACAGATCCACTATGCTACCATATCTTCTTCACTATGCTGGACTATTCCTTCTGAAACCAAGGGCCAAAATGTTGTCTCCTTTAAGCTGCTGCTGCTGGTCATGAGAAAAGTCACAAACACAAGTGGAGGGATGTTTACTATCAGGAGGAGCCTGCTACATGGTAAACATTGCATCACTTAATATGCTTGCAAGGAGAAATGATTTTTGTTTTACCTCTGTGTGTGTGTATGTGTGTGTGATACTTCCTCTAGTGAAATTTCCTCAGGAACCAGCCACCTTGAGTTTTGACATAGGGTTTCTCATTGGCCAGAAGCGCACCTAATTGGCTAGACTGGATGGCTAGTGAACCCAGGGATCTACCAGTGTCTACCTCCCCAGTGTTGTGGTTACAAATTCAAGCTGCCATGCCTGGCTGTTTGTCCATGAGTCCTGAGAACTGAAGTCAGATCCTCATATTACAAGGCAAACACTTTACTGACTGAGACATCTCCCCAGCTCTCTCACCTCCTGTTTGAAGATAATATGACTTAGGGAAGTGTGGTGACAGGCCAAACTTCACATCACTAGACATTGGCTATGCTGAATTTGAACCCAAAGATCAGAGAGAATGTGTCCCCTTGGTGGTACCACTTTATCTCACCTGGGCTCCTCTTTCTTGTGACTTGTGATGAGGCTGTTTTTTTAGGACTCATTCAAGAGCCCTGTGAAACAACAAGTAGAGACTTGCTGATCACAGTGCATCTCGTGGCAGCTGGCCCAGCCCTTGCCCTCTAACCCCTGGCCATAAGACCAGTGGCACATCCAATGTCTTGAACAGTGGCCTAAAAAAACAGAGGGGTCCTGCTCTGGGCCTCTGGGGTTGTTTATATGGAACTGCTCAGACCATGCCCCCGGAATGCCTGAAGCCATAGTCGGCTGTGGAGAGAAAATAGCATCCAGTACTCCATTTCTGGGCACCATCCTGACACATTCCAAAACATGAACAGTCCATTTTAGCTCATGAGTGCATTAACTGTGAGCCGTGGAAAAGCAACCCTGCTGGTTGAGTGCTCACATTCCTCTTATGAGCTTTTGGGTCATAGCCTGTGTTCAAAGAAGTTCTGGATTTTACTTCTTTATCTGCATGGCCAGAAAGCCTAAGAGAACGAGGTGCCATCCTGAGGTACCTGTGTAAACAATGCCAGAAATATAATGACTTGAGTTTTCAGACCTAACAGATTCAATGAGAAGAGTTCTCTGAATTCTTGCTCAATGGAAACAGCAACTTTATTTCTCAAGTCTTGTAAGGAGCCAAAGACTAGAAAAACTTCCTCATTCACAGTTCACTCATTCCTTCATCTATAAAATATTGCGGATATCTACCATGTTTAAGCATTTGGCAGTCTAGGTGGTTGGATAAGTTAGATGCAATTCCCATTGCCAGAAAACATAGTCTAGCTGGGGAAGAGATTTCATTAAACAACCTTATAAACACATCTAATATTGCAAATTCCTAAAAAAGAAAATGCATGCTTCAAAGAACACACCTAATAAATGGAGCTGCTCATAATTCTCCTTGGGGGTGCCATTCAACAAAGAGGTGCCATTTGAATAATGCAGTGGAGAATGAAGGTGGGTAGGCCAGAGAATTCCATGTAGGAGCATAGACAAGACTAAAAATAATATGGCTTCGTTGAGAGTGAGGAGATTAGCATGGTGGACTGTTGAATGCAAATGAGAATATAGGACAGGAAGCAATCAGTGAGGAAATCTCAGTCAGGTCCTGGGAGACCAAGGTAGAGCAATTGGGAGGCACCAAATGACTTTTTAACACCATGATAATGTGAATGATGCTATAATACGTTAATGCTTGTATAAAGAGATAGATGTTGATCTTTTTGTTTGACATTTGAGCACTACAAAAAGACCAGATGTGTATTAGAATTCATTAGTCTTCTTAGACTACATTATACCAAGGTAATGTTCTAGCCTCGTTTCTATTATTGGGGCAAAGAGGCTTTAGAGGAGAAAAACATTATTTCATTTACAATTGTAGATCACAGTCCTTTATTGAGGGAAGTCAAGCTAGGAACAGGAAGGTAGGCCTGCTTACTACTCCACACGTCATTACTTCTGACCATGGAATTCCTTTATAGCCAAAGACACAGAAGGAAATTATGGAGGGTGTTGCATGTAGGCTGGAAGGAAGATTCATGTCAAGATACCTTTCTTACACAGTTCAGGACCATTCATCTAGGGAATGGTGCTACCCATAGTGGGCTTGAACCTTTTACATCAATTAATAATCAAAGCTATCCCCTCAGACATGTCCACCGACCAACCTGATCTAGGCATTTTCTCAACTGTGAGTCTTTTCCCAGATGACTTTAGGTTATGTCAAATTGTCAGTTATCCGAGACAGATATTATATAACCCTGAAATATCAGAGGCTTCCAGAATAAAGTGCTATACACTGGGTAAGATTTATTTTTGCCCTTCCCCCATCTCTACTCTGGGCCTCAGGATGATGGAGGAGAGGCTTTCCTTAGACCCAGAAGAAAGAAGACAGAGTCAATCATGAGCTGATCATTTTTGCTATTTATTATTATTAGTAGTAGTAGGATGATGATGATTACTTGAGATGATGGTATAGTTACATCATTCTTCATTCCCTTTCCTCACTCAAACCCTTATTACATACCCTTCCTTGCTCCCTTTCATATTAGTTTCCTATTTCATTAATTGTTGTTACACAAAGACATATATACACAAATACATAAATCCAACCTGCTTAATCTTCATATTGTTACTTGTATGTATTATTTCAGGGATAAACATTTGGTGTTGGATAATCAGTTGGTGTGCCCTTTCCTAGGGAAGACTATTTGTTCTTATTCTCAGCATCTCTTAGTTGCCTATAGTTCTTCATGTAGGTTCAAGGCCTCCTGAGCTCCCCTAGCCCCTATCCATATTAGCATGTCTATTATTATTATTATTGTATTATTATCTGTATTCAGCTCATATTTAGAGAGTAATGCTGGTGAAACTTTATGGGTATAGCTTCTGACATTCCTAGGAGACACACTCTTATGGCAAACACTGTTCTTGCTCTTACAATCTTTCTGCCCATTTTTCAGCAGTGACTTTCAAGACTTGAATATAGGTGTTGTGTTAGAGATGTATCCTCTGGGAATATGATCTATGACTCTGCATTTTTATTGGCTGTGATTTTTGATGGTGATTTCTATCTGTCACAAAGATAGGTTTGATAAGCAGTGATTCTTTTTCTAAGATGAATTTCTATGTGTGCCAGCATGTGTGTGTGTTGTGTAAATCTCAGTGCACTGCAGAGGGATCAACACTACTGCCATTTCCTTTTTGAACAACAACAAAGTACCTGAAATGCCCAAGTTTTCTCAATAGTGATTTATTTTATTTATTTTTCTCCTTTACTCTTGAAACTTTAAATGTTACATCACTTAGGCAATGTGGAAGACTATTCCAGAAAAAAGGAACTAGCATGTTCCCTCATGCAGTCAATTGTGCCAATGAACTAAGATCAGTGTCCACCTTTCTCTGGTCTTGGATTGCTGAACTGTTAGAATTTGCCAATGATCTGGTATCATAGAGATTTCTCAGCTCAGTTCCTGGATTTCATTCTGTTCAGTGGGCTGTGAGACTGGGGAAGGGATAAGGAAGAAGAGATGACGTCAACTAGATAGTTTTGCGAAAGAAGGAAAGAGATACATCAGGTAACCCTCGAATTCTGAGGGATTTGTAAAGTACACATGACAAGTGATATCCCCTTGGCAGTGTACTCTTCTTAGACCCTCAGTAAAATTTGACTTTATTGTCCGGTTGCTTGTGATAGGGAAGAGATATATGTGTCTATGTATTTCCATACATGAGTGTGTCAGCTTATGGATGCAGTGGTGAAGTTAGGTTGAACTTGACTGTAATAAAACAGCAGGTTTCCATGAAAGCCCGATACATTCAGGTGCCTATGTTAAACATCTCAGTAGGGTTAGCATGGAGAGTAAGATGTGAGCCATTGACAATGGTGGGGAGCCATGGACAGTAAGCTGAGAACTTGGCCTTGAGTACCCAATGTTGCAAGCATTTTCAAGTGTTCAAGACCAGAATAATATGGGGGACTGGAGAAGGAGAACCAAAGCATTTGGTACAAGTACCTAAACATCCTCACATGCTCTTGAGGGGACCTGCCGACACTGATGTAGCTGTGGCTGAGAGAGAAGTGGAGAGAGTCTGATTTAGATTCAAGATAAACAGCACAGCCTTTTTTTTAAAAAAAATAAAAACTGCCGTATCTCTACATGGTGTTGCCATGGAAAGAAGTATTTTCATCTGTTGCAAGAGCAGAAAGCTGCATCAAACAGAAAGAAATAGCCAAAATGAAGGCTTGAACTATCTTTGGGCTATCCTAACTTAGCAGCGTTTTAATTTCTTCATGTTTATATGAGAGGAATGAGAAAAATGAAAGGTCTCAATGACCTATTTCTTCCATTTTCCCATTGAGTGTGCAAACATGCCTAAAATCCATGGAATGGAGGGCACTGGCCAAGCAAATAACCACTTGCTGAATGAAGAACGGTCCTCGGGTGGTCCCTCAGCAGCCTGAGGGCTGTTGCCATGCTCCCCTCCAGTTCCATCACCTTTTTGTTTGATGTTGTTCATCTCATTTCCTATCTGTCAAGTGTCTCTATTGCAGGTATATTTCATTTGTTGCCATTGACTTTCTAAGGGGCCTCCTTAGGTGCCAGTAAATTCCGGAAGACTTCAGAGAGGACATACAGAACTTTCCAACAAAAACACAGTTTTAAAAAGAAACATATTCATAATGTCGAAAAAAGGAAAGCAGAGTCAGAACTCGGACAGCGTTGCTAGACCCAACCTAGGTGTCTGATAAAATGGTTAGTTCTAGGGTACTAGTGATGTTACGGGTTGGAATTAAAACCAATTAGAACCCTTGACCTCTGGGAACTGAAGACTCCTGCTGAATGCACCAGAAATCAGGGAAGCAAATAATATTTTTTAGGATGCCTAGATCCTCTGTGACCCATAGTCATGACCTTAAATGTGACACAGTCATTGAGGCTGAGGACAGGAGGCTTTGGCAGTTCCAGGCAGCAAAAGGCTGAAGCGTTAGGTCTTGTATTTTCTGAACAGCTTAACAAGTTCAGCCTGTGAAGCACCCATCTGAGAGATTGATGTATACCATCCCAGTGTTACTTCCTGCCTATGAAGTGCCCATCTGAGAGAGAGATGGATACCATACCAGGGTTACTTCCTGCCTGTCTTTTGTAGTTGCTCTTGCTAGTTCACACTAATAAAAATGGGCCTGAAGGGCAGAGGTCACAGGCTAGAAGTCAATGGACAACAATTCATTTCATGGTGGGAACGTGGGTGTGATTATATTCTCATGGCTGGTGATGCATCTTCTTAGATTTTTGTGGAAGACATGGGCCACATGGGGATGCTTTCTTGGGGTAGCTGTAGGCAAGGCGATATGTAGAAGGCCATTAAATGCCTGCATAGTGCTAGAGTGGCATCCAATGTAATTCAGCGCTCACTTGGTGAGTATCTATATGTGTTAGGCAAAGTGAAAGTCTGGAGAATGTAAAGAGAAATGGCTTTAAACTGTCCCCTTAATTGTGATGTGTAGATATGGACTGCCATTAAAGTCAGAATCCTGCCATGTCATAGGTCCTGGAGCTGAATATTTTTCCCCATTTAGTTCTCATGGAACTGCTATCGGTCAATGTTATTATTACCACCATTTTCCACAGGAAATAGGTCCTGAAAGCCTAAAGACTCTCCTATGCTTCCATATTAGTAGGTGTTGGAGCAAAGGTTGAACAAAAACTGTCTGTCTCCATGGTGTGCGTTTTATCATTTCTTCTTGTAGAAGAGCTGAGGTCTATGTAGGCTATAGAAACAAGGCCATAGTGGTCTTGGAGAAGGAATGTTACTTACCAGGTAGTCCAGACATATGGCAGTGGAGAGCAAGTCTGCCTTTGATAGAGAAACAGCCTCTGCAAGGGTTTAGAGCATATGGAAAGAGTCTGTTAAGGGGCTGGAGAGATAGCTCGGTAGGTAAGAAAACTTGCTACTCTTCTAGAGAACTCTAGTTTGGGTCCCCAGACCTCATAGTGGCTCACAACTACCTGTAGCTCTAGGTCCAGTGATTTCATGTGTTACATACACACATATATGTAAATAAAATATGAAAGTATTTTTAAAAGAGTCTGGCGGTAGCTCAAGTATCTGTGAGAAGAGGCCAGGGACGAATGATTACGTTTACAGCAAGTCTTTGAGGGTCGGCTGCTGCTAAAGACCATATCTTGGTGACCATCTATTGCTGGCCATCTATGGATAACTAAGATTAGACCAAGGCTCCACTCTTATGGAGTTCCTTCTGAACTGCACATGTCATTAAGCAAATATCATATGGCAGTCTTAAGAGAAATCAAATTGACAAATGTTCCTGTAGTCTGGTATTTGCATACTTGGTGCCCAACTGGTGCTGTCTAGGGAGACTCAGGGATTATGACCTTGCTGGAGGAAGTATGTCATTGGGGACATGTTGATAGAGGTTTCTGTTCCACCTGGTCCTACAGCTGTTTAGTCCCAAAGAAATACACAGAGACTTCCATTAATTCTAAACTAGTTGGCCCAGTAGCTCAGGCCTTTGGTATTAACTAATTCTTACATCTTAAATTAGCCCATTATTTGTGTCTGTGTTAGCCACATGGCTTGGTAACTTTATCAGTGGGGCGTTCTCTTCTTTCTTCTTCTGTGTCTGGATTATGACTGCAGACTGACTCTTTCCTCTTCCCTGAATTCTCCGGTTCTCATTGCCCTCCTATACTTCCAGCCTAGTTGCCCCACCTATACTTCCTACCTGGCTACTGGCCAGTCAGTGTTTTATTAAAATACAAATAACAAAATTTTACAGCCTATAAGACCATTGTCCCACAGCAGGGATAGACTTTCAGAGTTCTAAGGTTATTCCCAGTTTTCGCTCTGCTCCTGTCTGTGGTCAGAGTTGTTCTGTCTCAGCTACTGTTCCAGATTCTTGTCCCTGTGCTCTGCCATTGTGGATTCTCATCCTCAGGAACCATAAGCCCAATCAAAGCCCCTCTTCTGTGTCTTTCTATAGTCATGATATTTTATCACAGCAATAGAAAAGCAACTATAAGAAGACCTTATGAAATCCATGATGGGCCTGACCTCTCTGATAAAGTAACATTCAAGTTGGGGTCTAAAGATGGAGACTGAGGTAGCTGTGCAAGAATCAGCTGTGTTGAACAGCAAGGGAAAAGGACAGACATGGGGAGCATGGAGTCACAGACTACTTCTAAATCAAATGTTCATAGCATGTGTTCCTATGTTTATCACATGATCTTTGTAGAGGGTGTGATGTGTTTTGTGTTGTGTCTCCTGTAGACTTGTACAGAAAACTCATAATTGGGGTCTCCTATGGGTTCTCACTTCCACAAAGCCATTTAGGATCTCAGCGCCACTCTTTTCCAAACTCTTAGTCAACTTGGCATGCTTGATGAAGCCAGTATTTGTTGCAATGTGCCTGCTGCATTCATTCTGCTGTGTCCCCATGCCAACGGACCCTCTCTGGGCTTGTGACCTTCTCAACAAAGGATGCCATTTCATACTGTTGCTTTGTTTTCACTGGGGCCATGGAAAGTACAATTTCATTAGCAGTCTCCCTAGGTGGGGGGAAGTTTTCTTCACTGACATCATCTCAGGGCTGTCAGTTCTCATTAACAAAACAGGATGCCTTTTTGCATCCACCCACCCTACTCCTGGTCTGCCATTCTTGGAATAGATTCTTGTTTAGCAGAGAGAGGAGACAGCAGTACTGCATAGACTTCTCAGTTGACTTCTACCTGCCAAAGAAAAACTACCAAGAATCAAGTGGAAGTGACAGAGCCAAGTCAGTTCTCTCCCAGTTCCTCCATGTCCTAGGCCTTGTCGCAGGACCCCCTCTGCCTTGCCTCTCATTAACCCTCCTCTTCTCTTTTCTGTCATTGGTGGTCATGTGAGTGAGAGCCGATGAATATGTGATCTATTGCTGACCAATACCGCCTTACGAGCCTTAGCCTTGTAGAAGGCTATGGGCAGGTAATCTGGGTGAGGCTGCAGATTCTGGGGTAAGGTCTTGTGATGGAAGATGGAAGAAGAAAACCTCCCTTTCTGTTGATGAGCTAGGAAGGATGTAGATAGACCTGAAGTTGTTTAGGCACTGTCTTCTTTAAAAAGTAGAATTGAGATATTAATTGAGTCACTATTGAAAGTTTATTTTTCTTTCTTTATGTTCAGTTTTAGAGATCTTAACAATGGGGATGCATTCTGAGACACCTATTGCATGGTGACTCAATCTTTGTGTGAATGTCATAGAATGTGCTTAGAAAACTTAAGGCAGCAATGATGTCACTAGATGATGTCATCTTTTGAAACCAGCGCTCCATTTATTGTTTGTTGTTGACCAAAATGCCATCTAATGAAAACTTGAAACCAGACAAACATGAGTTTCTCTACTATATGAACCAATTAATCTAAGTTGGAAGCCAGTTTAAGTGCTAGTTTGCTGTTTCTTGCAGCTTAGACCTGTCCTTGCTGGTGTTTTCCTCTTGACTCAGAAAACCTGCTCGATGCCAGGCACACAGTCACGAAAGCACAGTAGCCAAGTCCTTTTCTCCTCCTTCTATCCCCTTCCTAGCCAGCAGAGTCTCTGATGCTCAGTGCTGGCTTCTCCATGGAGCCACTGTCAAACTTTATTCCCCACGGTAGACTGTATCCAATTAGCCCCGTCTTTCATGTGTGTTTCGTTTTTCTTATTTTCCCTTCCTTTGGTTTTGTATCTTTTAAACAAGTTTTGACTAGTTAAAAAGAGGCATCTTTCTGTCCCCACCACAGTGGAGTGTGAGGAGAAAGATACTGGAGTGGGGGCAGGAGTGTTATCAGAAACAAAAACAAGACAGGAGAATCCCAATGACTGTCAGTTTCATGTGATACCTCAGGACCACAGCAAGGCACTGGCAGAGAAAAAAAACCTGGGAATCCAGACTTGGTGGTACAAGCCTGTACTCCTAGCTACTTGGAAGGCAGAGGCACAAGGACCACAAACTTTAGAGACTTCTGAGCTTCATAATGCCAGAATAATCTGGAGCCAGCATGGATAACGTAGTAAGGTTTGTTTAAAAACAAAAATGAATCAGACAACCCAAGATATGGCCCTGGGTAGAGTGCTCGCCTGGTGTGACTGAGGCTACTGCTATTCAAAAATGAAAAAGAAATAGTTGAGGTTAAGTCTGGAAGCGTTGGCATCATGCATGATTGAGTTTTACTACAATCATTTACTGCAGGTCCTCCTTAGCCCAGCTTCCTGAATTGTGTGTTGCAGCCCTGAGCTGGGGTTGCATAACTGAACGTGTGTGTGTGTATGTGTGTGTGTGTGTGTGTGGCAGGTCACAATACGTCTGGCAGCAATAAATGGTTTCTACATTCTCAGCAACCAAAATTGAATTCAAAATCAAACAGCTCACATTCACTACAGCCTTGATTCTGTACATGGGACAAGTGCACTTTTGACCTTGTGTGCCCATCACGTCCCACGACAATGGATGTTGCCTGAAAGGCAGGTCTCTGCTCAGATTCAAGATTCTCATATATTATAAATTGCAGGGTTTTGTATTATACCTTAAAACTTTTCCGAGCTTAAAGAAACTTAATGGTTTAACTATAGAAAACAAAGGATTTTGAAATATTTTCTACCATCATTCTTTACCATGTAAGGATCAAGTGAGTATATTTTTTGATTGTATTGTGCTAAAATGTTTGATTTTAAAAGTTATCATTTAAGTCACTGAGTTGAGTCTCTCTCACACACATACACACATGCAAAATCACTAAATTAATTTTGACTTGAGATTAAGATAGAACTTCCAACAATGTCTGAAATGGCCCTACACATACTTGGGCCATTGCATAATATGTTTTTATTCAAAGAGGAATGGACAGTTATTAAGTAAAGATGTTGATTAACTATGAAAAACATTGGTGATTCTCCCTGCTCTGCAATTTTAAGTATTCGGCCAAGATTTAATTCTTTATGTAAAAATAAACAAGCACATTCTCCTCACTAGTGTGCAAAGTTCAAGACCCAAATTCTCCACAACGCAAAAAAAACTAGATGCATCTAGATGAGTTTTTATAGTTCTAAGCCAGTACACGTTTTATTTTATTCCAATTTAAAATTTCTTCCCAAATTTACCCAAGAGCTCAACTTCCTAAAGTTATAGAACACTAAAGACAGCAATCCATGAGAAACAAAAATGGTTGAAATTTGTCTCTTTCATCATCCTTACACTAATAGGACTTCCGATCGTTATTGTTATCATTATGTTTCCCTCAATGTTATCTCCTTCCAAAGGTCTTATCACTAACAAGTTTCACTCATTCCAACAAATACTAGTCTACCTTATTCTAAAATAGATAGTACTTATCTATTCCCCTAAAGATGAACATAATCTTTGTACTGATTTGCCTTATTATTTTCATTGAATCAACAAACTTCCTAGGTCTTCTACCTCATACCATTACACCTACCACCCTACTGTCCATAACCTATCTTTAATAAATGCTAAATTATATATATATATGTGTGTGTGTGTGTGTGTGTGTGTGTGAAAATATGGTTTTACAATAAACCATTTATTTATTATTGGTAATTGATCTGCATACTTATTTTATATGCTTGTATATTTATGGTTGTATAAAAATGTCTTAGATGGGGGCTAGAGAGATGGTTCAGCAGTCAAGAGGGCCTATTGCTTTTGTGGAGGCCCAGGATTCAGTTCCTAGCACCCAATTGTTCCAGTTGTAGGGGATCTGATGCCCTCTTCTGGACTTTTCAGGCTCCCACATGCATGCTGTTCCTTTGGCAAGTGACTTCCAGCTACTCCCAGTCTGAGAATCCTTGTTTGGATTCATGGAGGACTGTGTTTAAGAGTTCTTTACATTAGCTTACTGGGTGACAGAGTTCATTTTCTGGTGCTATAAAAAGATACATGGGACATAGCTGTGTATGAAAAATAGAAGTAAGTTCACGTGGTTCTCAGTTCTGGAGACTGGAAAGTCCGAGGGAATAGAGCCAACATATCCTCAGCTTCCAGGTGGGGCGCTTCCTGGCTTAATATCTTAACAGTGGTGGCTTCATGTGTTGACTGAGAACAAGAGAGCCAAATAGTATTTGTTTTTATAACACAACTGTTTTGTCAAGAATCCATTTATCCATGCATTCATGAATGGATAAGTCCATTCATAAGGGCAGAGTGCTCCTGGCCTATTTACCTCAATAAAATATGATTAATGTATGACTTGGGTCATAAGGTAATAGTGAAGTTTCAATGCACAGTGCATGCAGAATACTTTGCATAGTGCCCTCTGCTCCTCTTCATGTTCTAACCACCTACCCCGTGCTTTCGCATATCCTTATGAACAGTTGTGAGGTCTTTAGGGCCAGGAAGAGGGAGAAAAAAGCTACTTCCAGGGTTCTGGAGGGCTGACAGTTGATGCCTCCGTCACAGAGAGAAGGAACTCTGGGCTCCCACCTAGCATTTCTAATAATCTTTTTTTTGTCATAAATAGTTCAAAAAAGAAAGCAAAATGTAAGAATGTGTGAGTCCTGCCCAAGAATGTATGCTATGTTCTTTTAAAAGGAAATGTCAACAGAGAGTTGGGTGACAACCAGTCTCACGCCGACCTTTCCAACAAAGCAGAGGCCATTCCTTGGAAACTATTTATAAAGGCTCTTATCTGAGGGAAGTTAATTCTAGGCTTTCTTCTAATTCAGAGGACAGGAGGGTCAACTCATTAGCTATAACAAGCCTTTTGGAATGGGCATTGCAAAGTTGGAAGGACATGGCCATTCCCGTGGGAGTGCTGTTTGGTTAGCTACAATGAGGCAGCTGGGAGTATGAGATGTCACGGTTTACACTCTACTGCCTCTTGGCACAGGGTGATATTTCTGAGTTCAGACCTCAGTTTGCTTATCTGTAAAGTGGGCATAATGATTCTGAGCTCCCTAATAAGACAGACATAAGGATTGAGTCTACAGGACACACTCTGTGCAGTGACTTATTCACCAGTCTTTCCTGGGTGTTGTGACTTTTCATCTTCCTCTTCTTCCTTCTCTTCTTTCTTTCATTTCCCCTTCCCCTTTCCATCTTTCTCCTCCCTGCTTTTTTCTCCTCTTTTTAAGTGACCCTCTTGTCGTCTATCTGTGACTGTTTCGATCATTGCTTCTAACGATTCTCCTTCTTTATAACTGTATTATGACTGCTATCTCTGGTGTTCTTTGAGCAACATCCATCTTCATGGCTGTTCTAATCCTAAGAGTAGTGCCTCAGTTAATATCACTAGATCATTCTGTAAATGAGAAAAGAACTTGCCCAATGGTGAGGCCGTTGTGGTGGAAATGCCTGCAAGAGGGAGGGATTACAAGGAAAATCCAGAAGCCAGAGCAAGGGGATGGTAGGCAGAGACTTGGCCCATCTCTAAAACCCTGCTTGAGATAACTACCCTAGGAATTTCCTGAATTCTAATGTCCTCTAGGTAAACGGCCCTAATGATCTACGAAACTCTTACTAGGTCCCACTTCTAAACATATCACCTCTAGGATGAAATGTTTGTCACCCTGCGTGACAAACTCAAACCATATGCAAAAGATGGCAGAGATGGTAAACACTCATATTGGAGCCTGCTGGGTTATGAGCCCATGCTTACTTGGTGACCATCTTTGTAGCCTTAGGGAAATGACTTTACCACTTCGAGCCTCTGCCATTGAATTCATTGACTGCTTAAGCATTCAGTGCCTGGCTGATCATCTGATCCTAAGTGCAAAGTTAAGGAGAGTCACTCTTTGTGTCCTGGAGGAGGCACTGGGGTAGATTGTTTGGAGTGTCTTCCTCCTGCTCCCAAAGAGCATGAAACAGGGTAAAAACCTTCAGAGTCCTCCATCTTTCTTCCTGTAAAGTCAAACCAGAATGGCACCAAGATTTCCAGGCATGGTGACAGTAGTGACCTATGACTTTAACTCACACTGTTACTATGGATACGCTGAGCAAGAACACCCAGCAGTGGCTTTGGAGAACTCTAGGGGCTGTCCTATCCAAACATCACATAAAAGAAGAAAGTGAAGCCCAGGGACATAATTACTTCAGACCAGTGGGGTGGTGATGGTGTGAATGGGTGGATAAGAAAGAATAGACTCTGAAGCCAGACTCCAAATATCTGGATCTTGTTTATACTGCATACCTATGGGACTTCAGACCAGTTGCTCAAGGTGTCTGTCCCCGTTCTTTACTTATCTTCATGGCCCCTGAAACACTTAGTACTGTGGGTATTCCAGTGAGTTAGTGTGTGAGGCTGTGTTGCCACATCCCACATGTCAATAGTATCCTCTAGTTTCCACCCATAGTATCACTATTAATTGGCATGAACTTGTAATTAAATCCTCATAGTATTGTTTTGTTTTGCCCACCACACTTTACCAAGCTCCTGGGGCCCCAGGATGTCATAGTGTAGGCTTTCTAGAAGCAGATCCCTAGCTATGCATTTTTGCTTGTTTCTTTGTTAAGCTTCAACTCCACTGGAAAAAAAAACAGAAAAGAATGTGGGCTGAGGTGTTTTGCATGGCCAACAGGGGCCCCTCATTCCAGTAGAAGGGTCAGAAGCAGTGGAGGGGCTTGATGTCTGCAGAATGGCCATCCTGATGCAACCACGTTTGGGTCAGAAATTAGAGAACTATTGAAACCATATGGAATGTATAAAGACAGGTATCCTGATCACGATTCTCTAAGCAACATAGTGCAACAGCTATTTGTATAACATTTATATTGTATTAAATATTTTTAGTCAGCTAGAGATGATTTGGTGTGTTTGGGAAGATATGCAGGTTTCATGCAAATATCTCCCATTTCATACAAGGGATTTAAGGTTGCTAGGATTCAGGTATTCAAGGAGACCAATCCTAGAATCAGTCTTTCTGGACCACAAAGAGACAACTGTGCTGTCCACAGTATAGAAGTAACCTGGCCTGTCTTGGTATAGGTTGATCTCCAAGGGCCATGACCATGGCTGGGACAGCTATGCAGCTCAAGTAGACCCAAAGACCTGGAGGCAGAAGACTTTCCTCCTCTGATGAAGGGTATGGGTTAACACAAACACGCCGAGACATGTGCCTATGTAGCTTCTGGGTCTAAAGATACTGTTGACAGACGTTTCTATCCCGCCTGGTCCCACAGTCATTCGGTCCCAAAGAAACACACAGAGGTCTACATTAATTATAAACTGGTTGGCTTATTAGATCGAAAGAAAGAGAGTAATTGGGATGGGGTGGGACAGAAATCTCTGTCAAAAAATGGCACCAATGTGGACAGCTAAATCCACTTAAAAACTGAGAGAGTTTGGGAAGTAATTCTAGACATAAAAGAACACAGTTAAGCTTGGCTTCTTGGTAGCAACATTTTCTCAGGTGGGCTTTGCTAGAGGTAAGCGTGTCTTATTTAAGAGAGATTCAGGCCGGGTTACTGACTCAGCCCCACCATGGAACACTTAAATGGTGTTGATGAATAGCTGACCACATGCTTTTTGGTGGTGGCAGGGAACCTGAAGCTCCATAGAGTTGTAGCAATAAACATAGCTCTAGCTGGTACCTCCACCATGAGGCTAGACTTTCAGAATGCCAAGGAATAGGGTGGATCCAGCCGACAAAATCACAGCTTAATTCTAGCCATATCGCTTAGCAAATTAAAGACTAATGTGGTCAGAAAAAGGCTTGGAAGAAAAAAAGAAGAAGAATAAAATCCTTACAGAGAGAGAGAGAGAGAGAGAGAGAGAGAGAGAGAGAAGTTGGGTATGGTGACATACATCTTTAATCCTAGCACTTGGGAGGCAGCGACAGGTGGATCTCTGTGAGTTCTGTGAGGACAGCCTGGTCTACAGAGTGAGTTCTAGGGCAGCCAAAGATACACAGAGAAACTCTGTCTCAGAAAATTAAAAATTAAAACTAAAAAGAAAAGAAATAGAATTTAAAATTAAAGCCACATAACAATGGAAAATACACAGAAATTCTGGTTACTGTATGTTATTGTGTGATCTTTGAATTATATGACTTCTGAAGGAGAAGCAACAGCTGCTAAAAGACACTTGATTATAAATGCTGCTGAATTAATCCAAAATATGTATTTTGAAAGTGGCTTGACTTCAAAATTTAAGTCAAAAAGATATGTCACTTGGAGAAGAGGTTTTGCATTTGTTTCCACAGGAAATGAGAAGCTGTGGATTCATCTGGGTTAAGAAAATCAAGTTTGATTAAGAAAGACCCCTTGAAAAAATCTCCAATAGGAGCATATGGCTCAGATGATCCAATATTTCAGAGGACCTCTGTTGGAGTTTCCTCTGAGTTCTACATTCAGAACAGTTTCAAGACTGCTGGCTGAGATGATCAAGCCTTGCAGAACACTCCAGTCAGGACTTGACCATAATTATAAATTTTCTTTAGGTCCCTATAAGATTATCAGTTCCTCCAATCAGTAGAAAATATCCTCAAAAACTATGCCCACATTTCCAAAAAAAAAAATGGATTATGGATGTTTGCCTTTGTTTAGAATGTTGGTTACAAGTTGTTATGGATAATGGTCAGGAAAAAAGCTAAACAAGGAGATTTGATTCAGAGTTCTTTAAAAAAAGAGGGGAAGTCCTGTGGGACAATGATCTGTACCCTTTCACTTGTAGTATTTTAATAAAATGCTTATTGGCCAGTAGCCAGGCAGGAAGTCAGATGGGGTGACCAGGCAGGAAGTAGAGGTGGGGTGACAAGAACAGAAGAATTCTGGGAAGAGGAAATTGTCAGTCTGCAGTAGTAACCCAGATACAGAGGAAGCAAGATGAGAATTGCTCACTGATAAAAAAGTACCAAGTCTTGTAGCTATCATAGACAAGAATAATGGGCTAATTTAAGATATAATAATTAATTAATAAGAAGCCTGAGCTAAAGGCCAACCACTTTATAACTAATGTAGACCTCTGTGTGTTTTTTTTTTGGGACTGAACAATTATGGGACCAGGTGGGACAGAAACCTCTGTCAACAAGCCACCATTGAAGGTTGCCCTAAAGTTATCCTTTCTATGACATGGAACAAAGACTCCCCAAGATGGAAGAACCCACTTATTTATCAATAGAGATCTGGAAGTCTGTGTGAAATGGTCTTCCTTACCTAAGTCACCGAGCTGCAAGAAGAACCCAGTGAGTTTTAAGTCGTCTTACATTTTGAGTAATTTAACTGTAAATATCTAGGTTGGGAAGATAGATAAGTCCACAAAGTGCTTGCTTTGCAAGCATGAGAAGGATGCTTGAAGCATTTGGAAGTTGGAGACATGTGACTTTCTGAGGTGCTTTGACCAGGCAACCTAGCCTTCCTCGTAGCTTCCAGACTAGTGAGACACCATGTCTTTTCAAAAACTAAGGTTGGTTGTGGAGAAGGACAGCAGCCAATGTTGTCCTCCTGGGTCCACATGTGTGTGCACATGTATGTGGGCACACACATACAAATACATTAAAACATTTAAATTTTCATGCTTAATCCATGAATTAAATAACTTCTTAGTCTTAGAAGAATGCAACCTTTAATCATCTGAACAGCCCTTATCTCATTACTATGTAGGCATGAGAGAAGGCAGAGAAACAGGAAGGTGTAAACATTATTAAAACCTCTCCTTCTCTTCTCACGGCCAGATCAGCTTTCTGAGACCCCCACTCTTGGTCTCTTTAAATATCTTTGCTTTCTCTCCATGTGAAGGCATTTGTTCACTGACCCATAAAGATGGCTTAATCCCCTTTGCTGGTCTCTGCTGCTTGCCCACACCTAACTCCTTATCCACAGACCTGTCTTCTCTCAATATCATTCCCAAGGCAGTCATCAAAAACTTCTGATGCTGCTCCATTTTGCATTTGGGTAACTCCAATCTGGCTCCTCAGCTCTCTCCCTTGCTTTCCTTTGTCTCTCTTGAGACTTGAAGCATAATTTCTTCTGTCATCTTTGCTTCTCTCTGGGTAAGTTGGCTCTGGCCACTTGAATGGCTGAAGTAGGCAGCATGGCTTCTGTGGTGATAATGGCGATCAGAGACCATTAGCCTGTTTTGAATGTTTAAAAAGCATTCCTTTGCTGGCCTCTGCTGTGGAGCTCTGAGTCTGGTTCCAGTGAAGGACTAGATCTAGGTAGTAGCTTTTCAAGACATTTGATCATGGAACCAGGAGAGCTGAAAGTCAAGGCCGAAAAGTTCATATGGTGGGTGTCTGTTGTTTTACTTTTCTATCATCTTACACCTTAGCTCCTTTGCCAGTACCATGTCTGCCTGCATTGTGCTGTGACCCAACATGATGATGATGAACTATACCTCCAAAACTGTAAGCAAGCTCCAATTAAATGTTTTCCTTTATAAGAATTGTCATCTAGGTTGTTTCCAGGTTCTGGCTATTACAAACAATGCTGCTATGAACATCGTAGAGCATATACTCTTGTTGTATGATAAGGCCTCTCTTGGGTATATTCCCAAGAGT
>NW_004949099.1:26050413-26071762 GCF_000317375.1 Microtus ochrogaster | reverse complement strand
GTAAAATAGTAAACATGGATATCATTTTGGTCAAGTCCCTAGCCTCAGCTAGAGGAGATTTGGTATGCACATCATGCCTGGATTGAGGAAAGGCAAAATGGACTTCCTGCTTTTGCACTGGCTCACCATGTAGGTATGAACTCCTGGTAAGCCCAACTCTATAGACTTTCCTGTAGCTCTAGTAGTTCAGGACTATCTTCTGAAGAAAGTTGTGAATGACAACTGGTGGAAACAATATGATGAAGGAGAAGACTGTTCACTCATTTCCCAGCTGCCCAGACCCAAATAATCACATAGCAACTTTATTAATTACAACACTGTTTGGCCAATGACTCAGGCATATTTCTAACTAGCTCTTACATCTTAAGTTCACCCATTTCTATTATTCTATATTCTACCATGAGGCTCATGGTTTGTTACCTCTTGCTTCTTGGGCAGCTCCATGGCATCTGCCTCCTTTGGCAGCTATGTGGCATCTCCCTGACTCTACGTACTTTCTCTCTTTCTTTATCTCTGTTCTGATTTCCTGCCTGGCTTTACTCTGCTAAGCCATTGGCCAAAAGAACTTCTTTATTAACCAATGGTAACAAAACATATTCACAACATATAGAGGGGAATTCCACATCAATATTATTAAAAGTTAGGTGGAGGAGGGAGGGAAAAATGACTGAAAGCTAAGCGGAGGAGGAAACGTGACTTCAGTGTTACAGAGACTTCAGAGTCTGGAGGGGGAGAGCCTAGGTATGTCTACCGCAAACCTTGGCTTTCCTTTAAGTAGATGCCTCTTGTGTGCTCTGTTGGGGTCAACATCAAGGTTTCAGTATTCACACTGTTGCTATCATAGGAAAGCAGTGTGTATTCTGTGTACTGTAAGATCTTTGGCAGTATCCCTGGTGGTGACAACCCATCAATGTCACTCAAGTATGGTAAGCAAAAATGTCTTCATGTGGAACCAGGTGTCTTCTAGCAAGCAATTCACCTCACTGGGAACCTCAATCAAGGCCACCAGCCTTCCCTACCAGAGGGTGAACTTCAGAGCTATACTGAAATATCAAAAATTTATTCCATAGAGTTTTATTTGAGTTGAGAGATTCTTGGTTGCTGATTGACGGCAGAGGCTAAATCTTGAAGAGACTGGCTGCGCTTGCTTTCAACCATAAATACCTTAGTCTCTGCCTCTTGAGTCCTTTTTATTGCTTTTAGCTTCCATCTGACCCTCAGACTCAGTCACCCTGTGTCCTTTAATAAATCCCTGCTTCAGTTAACCCAAATCTGTTTCTGTTGTCTCCCATGAAAGAACTTCACAGACACAATGATTAATCTATTCAATTTTACGACTTGGTAACAGTCATCCAAGACTGGAAAATTTCCAGACACAGAATAGAGGGGAGGCCTGTACTTGACCATGGTTGCTTCTTCTTGTCTCTATGTTTCCAGTCTTCCTATTTCTCACATTTGTATATATTCTTTAGGCAATTTCTTGTCACTCCAGGGGTGCTGAGTTAGTTAAATAAAGTGCTCAACCATCTCTTCTTTTGCATATGTGTGTGATGGATGTGTGTGCATGCAAGTTTGTGAGCATGTGTGCCTGCATATGTGTGTGTGTATAGCCATGTGCTCATGTGTATAGGTCAGAGATGAACACGGGATATCTTCTAGGATTGCTCTTTACCTCAGTTTTTGAGACAAAGTCTGTTGTAGGAAATCTTTCAGAACTCATTTATTTGGTTAAACAGGCTAGCTAGCAAGCCCCAAGGTTCCATCTGTGCACACTACCATGCCTGGCTTTTATGTGAGTGCTGGGACTTGAATTCAGGCCCTCCTGCTTGTGAAGCAAACACCAAGCCCTCTTGAAGCCTCTCAGTGATACTCTTAAGGAAAGCTCTTTGCTTCATGACTTCTCTGGGTATTGGTAGTGGGATAATCTTTAACCCTAGGACTCATCAATTCATAAGGAGACATCAACTCATAAAGAGACACAGATCTGCGTTTCTCTGTGTTTCACATGTGTGTAATTCTCTCTTTCCAAAAAAGGAATTGTTCTCTTTTTTTCTGGGTCTTGGAGAGCTTCCATTCTGTTTTTCCTGGAAAGCTATCTACAACCCTGGAATGGTTCCACTTTCAGGGATGTGTAGCAGAGACCATTATTGATGTTGGTGATGGCTCTATCAGAGTGTTTGAAGCCTAAAGGCTGAATCTCCACATCCTTCCAGCACGCTCCTGATGTGCCCCTTTCTCCTAACTATGATGTATAACTTTCCAGCTTCTCGTGCGGGTTGTTCTCCACCGCAACAGAAGAAGTCTGTCAGTCTTCAGAGGAACATCATAACCTTAGGTTGGAATTGCTAGGAGACATTTGAATTAATTGAAAATGGTCTTTGAAAAATCTTTTCATTTAGAAAACTCCTTCCTTTAAAAAATATATAATTGTCTATTTCTGAAAATAAGAATTTTATATTTTTTTCTACCTGACTGCTAGAAAGATCTTAGGTAGATTTGTTACTACTCATAGATTCTTGGTTATCTATCCCAACTATATATCATATTTCTTAATTCCTTTTCCTTATGTGAATTCATTAGGACAGCATTTATTTATTAAAAAAATTGTGCTCTTTTAAAATATAAGTTATTTCTGAGCTCTTTTGGGAAGGAATAGGGCATAGATTACACAATGCTATCCACCAGCTGTCTTGGATATTCTTTTAGCTGATTGTACTTCTCTGCTTCTACAGTTGGACCAGTTGTGGCAATTGGACCAGCCCCAGGGCCAAGGCAGGCAGGCAGGCAGGCACTCACTCATCACTTGATTATGGATGCTAAGTATATTCATGCTTGGTCCTTTGGATTAGACATGGTCATGAAGCAAGATACTTTGTTCATTTTAGAATAAGGGAAGGGGCAATGCAATTGAAACAGTACCCCTAAATTGGTAGCACAGGCAAGGGCTGTTACAAGACACGGGTGTGCTGTATTTCTGTTTTGTGTGACTGACCTGGTGGTTTTAAGAGGTGATATAGAAAGTCAAGGGTTATGCTAGGTTCCAAGGTGATGCCCTGAATCTTGCATGCATAACCTCCATCTAGGAGATTCTGACACAAGTGGTTCAAGAACCAGTTTAAAAATACAGAAGGCAGACTTGATCTCAGCTACCTGGAAGGAAGGTTGCAAGTTCAAGGCCCACCTGGGCACTTAGTGAGATCTTGTCTCAAACAAAATCAACCTCACCAAACAACAAACAAGTAGAGAAAGAAACTGAAATACAATAAAAATGTAGAAATAAAGGATTGATTTTTTTGAGAGTTATCTGGGCATAGGTATCTTCTAGGAATGATGTCTGGACTTTGTCTTCTGATGGTCTCATTGAGCAGGTCTAGGACCAGGCCGAGGAACCTGTCTTTGGAATAGTCATCTCAGGTCAGGGGTCAGGAGGACATGTTTCTATTCCTATTGCACTGGACAGCAGCAAGCTCTCCAAGCAAATAACCGCTTGCCCATGACCTTGCCAGACTAGAGCAGTGGCTTCAGCTTGGAGGAACTCTGACAATTGACCTGTGCAGAGTTTATACCTAGACTGTCAATTCCATCGGCAGAGGATGCAGAAGAGCCGGCTTAGAAAGGGGGATTATCGGCCAGTTGTTTTACCCAGCAATCTGTAGTGGAGAAGTCAGGGTGGCCTTGATATTCTTCATAAGGTACAGCATTATCTAAAATGAGAGCAGTGGGTAGGAGATGCAGCTCAGCGATAGAGTGCTTGAAGACCTAGGTTCAACTCTAAGCACTGCAAACAAAAACTTAAACTAATAAATAATAAGCAAGATGTTGGTCTGTACTTGTGGTGTACAGAGGGAAAACGCTGTTTAGAGTCCATGGGTATACTGTGGTAGAAAGTGAAGGTAACCTTCACTTAGCACCTACTGTATACCAGATCACATTAATCACATTAATTTCATTCATTAGCTTGTTAAACACTCACACCTTATGATATATCGAAGATACCAATTTTTAAAAAGTTGTATATCTATATTATATATACATTTGTGTGTGTGTGTATGTATATATGTATATGATTGAGTATCTGCATGTGTTTTCCCCATGTGTATACAGTGCTCCATAGAGGCCAGAGAGGGCACCGGGTACCTTGCAGTTAGAGTTAAAGACTGTTGTGAACTGTCCTGTGGGTGCTGGGAACTGAACCCAGCTTCTCTCAAGAGCAACAAGTTCTCTTTCTTAATGATAAATAAAACTGAACAGAAAGGGACTTCCTTCTTTTTTGCCAGAGTGACCTGATGTCTCTTTAGCCACCAGTGTCTATGAGACTACATACTACAAGATCCCCACTGTAAAGTTTTCCCACTACATCTTAAGATGGCCCTCCATCCTATTGGGCAACGCCTGCCCCCGGTAACATGGAATTCAAGCTTTGCAGTTTCTCAGTGTAACATCCCCTCCCGCTGGAGCCAAGCCAGCGCAGCTCCCGCGTGACATACTGTTTGCTCTGTGTCTCTGATATGTGCCTGGTGTAATATTTACCAACTGGTCGACTCTGTGGACAGAGCAGGCAGTGAGACTGTCTGTGTTTGCTCCACGTTGCTTCCTGGCTGGGCCCATTTCTATGGCAACGGGCCTTCCTGTCAGCAGGCTTGAAGGAAGGCACAAAGGACCACACTGTTGGGGACTGCTGCCTGTGGGCCAATGGGCTTGAGTTTTCCTCTTGGCTCTTTAACAAGAAGAGTAAAGCCTTCTCTGGAGCTTTTCCTCTTTACTTTCCTGTGTCCTGAAAGCAATCTATTTGGCTTTGTGTTTTACATCCTGCAGGAAGGTTGGATTCTGTGATTTACTGGTGGTGAGGAAAGGGTGGGGGAGGGAGAAGTAAGGATGACCCTCCAAGGGACGCCATGGGATCCTGTGGTTTTGTTTGGTTTGGTTTGGTTTGGTTTACAGAGCAGCAATGCAAGTTTGACCTGCCAGGTGTTTTTCTCTTCTGGAAGCTCTTTCGCCTACCCTTCCTGTTTGCAATTTAGAAAGTTCTGCAGGAAGGGAATATCCCCTGCTCACCCCCAGCTCTCCTCTTGCAGACCGACCCTAAACTGGCAGAGAACAAATTGTCCCTCTCTTGGCAGAAATTCTGGTGTCCCTCTTATCCCAAGCTAAGCATTGAGGCCCCTACCACATCACAGGATGCCCCACAAACAAATAGGTCCATCAATGACTGGTGGAGACCAAATACCAGCTACCTATGTGGCCCTCCATCATCTGGTAGCCACTTTCACATAGCAAAAACAAGCAGCTGACATTAATTTTAACAGTATATTTTATTGAGCTAAATATATCCCAAATATTATCATCTCCACAGGCAAACAATACAAAAACATTTAGCTTTCTCTCTTCTCACTGAGTCTCCAAAATCTGGAAGGTATTTTACACTTGGCACACATCTTGGTCTAGACTAGCCACATCACCCCAAGTGGCTCCTGGCACTGGGGCTAGTCCACCCTGCATTACTTTTCCAGCTTTCTCCTGGTTCAGAGTCCCAACTTCCCAGGGTACCAGGCACCGCAAATACTGTAGGATTTCCACATCTTTTGTGCATATGCCTCAGTACTTACCGTTTCTCTTGCTTGACATGCATTTCTCCAAGCAGCCTTTAATTCCTCTTTGCAATGCTATGACATAAATTTTTAGTCACTTCCCCTGGACTCTCTTCTTCATTCCTCTGCTATCTTTTTTTTCCTCTCAAGCACAGTCCTAAGTCTGCTTGTCATGGTCTTTTCTGTTCCAGGAATAGGTCTAAAAGCAAGCACATGCCTCACGTCTTGGCCATCCTGGGCCTCCTGCGTAAGTGAGGTGGGAGCTGATCTTGGGCTAGGATGCTGCAGTTTTCCTGCTGGAGTCAGGATTCTGCTCTGCCAGACTACTCCACATCACCACTGTGCCCCCCCCTTCCTGCTTCCGAGGGACCAAGTGTGGTTCTAAGTAGGCATGCTATGTCTCTTCATGTTTTCTCGGTACCCTCACATTTTTTCTTACTTCCTAAATTAAACAAAACACATATGGAAAGTATCACGTGACTTCTGGGGAGATAAGAGCAAGCCTCTGTTTACTCCAGATAGGGCATAGATGACTGACCAAGACAAGGATTCCACCCAGGTCTAGTGCCGTGAAACAGTGGGTTTATTGGGGGTAACTTCAGAAACATGGGTAAGGGTAACTTACAGGAGAATGAGTGACAAAGCCAGCTGTGTTACCAAAAGCTCACCCTGCTTGGATGAAGACTCAAGAAAACCACATCCCTGGAGCTCCTTGATCAATTTGTAGGCTGCTCCATGGAAGACAGGAGAAGCCCCAACAACTGTTTACAGCCTGCATACTCCTGGAGGGTGGCCTGTGTCAGAGTCTTGTAAATCTCAGAGTTCCCCGGGTCCCAAGCTTAATGAGCTTCTTCTATTTTAAAAAGTTTGTTTGTTTCACTTCTCTGTGTCTCCGGCTTGTCTTTATGTGCACCACATGCGTGCAGTGCCTGCCAGTGGCCAGAAGAGGGCACCAGAACACCTGGAACTAGAGTTACAGGCGTTGTGCACAGTTGTGTGGGTGCTGGGACCTGAAACCAGGTCTTTTGCAAGAGCGGCCAGTGCTCTGAATGGATGAGCCATCTGTCCAGCACCATTCACCTGCTTCTTGAGCCTTCCATGCTTCATTAGTTCAATGAGTATTATGAGTCTCCCACATCCCTCTAGGTGGGAATGTTTCAATTTGTAAGGAATAACTACACAACAGAGAGTCAGGGTATCTGATGAGTAATGACATTGGGGAGTGAAATACATTGATGGAAACCACATGTACAATCCCTTCAATAGAGTGTAGCCTATAAAATATAAGTCAAAGTAGTCAAAGAAATATGACCCAACATTTACCCATGGAATCTGAAACTAGTGTGTTAATGAGATGTCTTTGTTCTCATGTTCTTTGGTGCATCCTTTGCATGAAGGCCAAAGCTGGAGCAGCCGAGGTGTTCATCAGTGCACTAATGGGTAGAGCATACGTGCTACCTGTCACTGATGGATTGCTGGATTCCTGCTTAGCCTCGAAGAGAAGGGGCTCCAGTCACTTACGATAATCCTGGAGCAACTGGACACAGGATTGTGATACAGGCACAGAAGACAGGCCCAGTGTGTTCTCGCTCTGGGGTCAGAAGCAATAGAACTCAGAAGCAGAGAGGAGAGCAGTGACTGCAGAAGTGGTGGTGGTGCGAGCTTGAGTTGAAGGGGTGTGGCAGTCAAAAAGTAAAAAATCTTGGGGCTGAAGAAATGGTCCAGTGGTTAAGGGCACTTGTTCTGTTTTCAGAGGACCTGGGTTCAATTCCCCGCACCTACATGGCAGCTCACAACCATCTGTAACTCCAGTTTCAGGGTACTGGGTCCTCTTTACTATTAATGCCCCTTTGCTTCTTGGGGAAGTACATGCCTTGATCTTTTCCATCAACTGTTAGACTTTGCTGTTGTAAAATTGATGGCTAGGGATGAATAGAGATGTTTGTATCTGTGAGAGCTCTGTCAGGGTGACTTATGGCTACAGTGATCTTCACCCACATATGTTCTTGGGGCATATGTCTTGATGTAGATGGGAGCGATGTGGGCTCAATCCAAGATCAGCCACTTCCTAGCTGAACAACCTTGAGCAGGAAACAGTCTTTCAGATCTCAGTGTTCTCATCTGTAAAGTGGGGGTAACAGCCGGACTGTCCTGGGGAGATGCTGAAGATACTGTGTTTGAACACTAGATTGCATTTGAATAGCCAACACATGGCTGAAACTTACCATCTGCTGAGAGCTTCTTCTCAATGTCCTCTTTTTGTATTAAATATAAAATACTCTCATTTTAGTGGCTGAAAAACAAACAAACAAACAAAAAAACAAAATCACCACTGCTATGCTTGGGCTACAGTCATCTGTACATAGCTTAACTTTAGCATCAAGATTCCCTGGCTTCCTCTTGGTATCCAGCACGGTTTGTATTTGGCGCCATCTAGTGGCTAGATGAGGTATTTGTCAGAGTGGATGGCAAAGCCCCAGCTTTGCTTGTGTCTCCTCTTTTCTTTACCCTCTCCCAGGTTCCATCTTCTGAACTTGAACAACCAACATACAATTGGAACCCACCATCTCCTAAGTTCTTCTTTTGACATCCCCTCTTTAGTATTAAATTAAAAAGCCATAAAAGAGGGAAACCATGGCCCCACACCCCCTTTCTTGAAGTTAGAGTTAGGTAATACTTGTGGTTGGTTGGCATTAGCCAAGTACCGTTTAAATTTTACTCCAGGTAGCTGGATATGTGATCAACTAATGTAACAGATGTCATGTTATGGTGAATTCAATGTAAGATCATGGGGCAAGATAGACAGTCACATAAGGGACCGAAAAGTCCTGCTCCTCAGGAGCCAACCAGGTTCCTTTTTAAGATGGGGTTTTTTAATGGTACAGATCTCAGGATGCAAGCCAGGCTGGTTCAAGTGAGGAGGTTCCTGTGTGAAATGGTTGCTAGAGAAAGGAACAAGACGGCTTCTCTCCAATAGACTGTTCATTCTTGCAGCTGATTTACATTGTGCCAGGCACCAAACATGCCTCCCTCCCGCTCAAACAAGCTCTCGCAGGTTGCCAAACTGCAGGACTGTCTTTGACATGCTTGAAGGAGGCGTGGCAGTTGGGTAAAGTATGTCAGTGGAATTGCTTGTCTTGGTTTGCTTGGAAGAAGCCTGGACCTTGAATCCAGAGATACGCTGGTTTCAATCTTGTCAAAATGGCAGATATCCTATGAAATGTCTGTCCATGGGCCTGTGTCTCCTCCTAGTGTCTACCACATAGAACTGTTGTGAGATCACAGAGAATGGCATAGGTGGGATCAGTAACACAGACAGCTGTGCTCAGGATGCTCGGTTCATAATTTTAACCTGGAAAGTCTTGCTGAGGATGCTACAAAGTTCCAGGCAGCCATGGATGGTAGTCCTCATACATGCGGGAGATGGACACTCCATAAACACTGGCATCTCCTGGCTCAAGCTTAGTGTCTGCTTCCTCCCACCCTTGCATATTCTTTCTTCTTCCTACCTTTTCCATCATGTTAAAGAGGCATGAGAGGATAGCTTCATGGGGGGGAGATAGTTTGTCTTCCCCTAGAAGATGTACATTTTACAAGAAGCCTCTGTATTTGGATCCAAGGGAATGAATTCATAATGTTAAAATTTCAAACCCAGAGGCTTGGAAAAGCTTTACCAGTCCAGGCACCATGTTGTATGAATGAGGGCTCCTGTTTTACAATCAACACCAGTAATTGACAACTATGAAGGAGTTGGCACAGTGTCGGCTGCATGGTACAGACATTGATGTTATGGTTATTTGAGATTGTATGTATGTTGGTTTGTTTGTTGGTGGAGACTGCTCATTCATTCCTGGCTACCCAGCCTTGAAATTACCACACAGAAACTATTCTTACAACACTGCTTCATCAATATCTTAGGCAAATTCCTGGCTAACTCATATCTTAAATTACCCCATTTCTATTCATCTGAAAATCTCCATGTGGCTGTTGCCTACCAGTAAGGTTCAGTCCAGCATCTGTCTCCTGTGGTCGCTACATGGTGTCTTTTTTAACTCCACCTACTCTTTCTCTATATCTCTTTCAGCCTGATTATATTCTGTTAAACCATTGGCCAAAAGTAGCTTCTTTATTAACCAATGGCAATAAAACATATTAACAGCATACAGAGAGGAATCCTACATCACCTCCCCCTTACCATCTAAATGAAAAGGAAACATTGCAAGATTACATACAATAAAGCAGTTATCAAGCAAGAATTATAGTTACAATATTTATACGTACTTTATCTTTCATCATAACTAAGGAAAACTATAACTATTCTTTAACTCCATCCAAGACTCCAGAAGGATACAATATCACGTGATTGGTGTCCTCACAAAAGTCATCCCATGGAGAACCCCTGCCCCTTCCGCCATGTGGAGACATGGAGAGAAAGGGAAGGGGGCATTTGTGGACTAGGAAGTGGAAACTCCCTAGACACTGAAAAAAAAAATACTTTCCAAATTTTAACTTCTCTTCACTGAGAGCAGTGAGTTTTTGCTGTTATAGGTACCCAGTCTACAGCAATTTGTCATACAGAAACTGGATAGAACGGTACACACTGGGATGAGAGAATCCAGCTGCTGGGACCTGAAAACCTTGAGATGGTCTAACAATTGATGTAACACTTGCTTTAATGTGTTCCTGAGACATTGGGAATGTTGCATCTAAAACCTTGGAGTCAGCACTTGGCCCTGATCTGTGTTACTGGTGGGGACAGGGATTTCTCTAGCCTTGCTGGGCTGTCCTCCTGGTGTGTGTGTGTGTGTGTGTGTGTGTGTGTGTGTGTGTGTGCTTGTGTGTGTGCGTGCAGGTGTGAGTGTGTAGGTGCACATGTCTTTGTGTATGTTGTAGGTGATAACCTCAGATATCACTTTCTAGGCACTGTCCACCTTCTTTTGGAGACAGGGTCTCTCATTCACTGGTCTAGAACTTGCCAAGCAGTCTAGGCTTGCTGGTTAGTGAGCCTTGGGGATCTGTCCATCTCTGCCTGCTTAGTACAGAGATTCATGGGGGGGTGCCACCACTTTGGGCCTTAAAAAAAAATAAAAGGTGTGAACTCAGGCCTTCATGCTTGGAGAGCTAGAACTTTTCCAATTGAGCTATCTCCCCAGCCCTGGCTTCTTGTTCTTAGCATCACTGTATCTATTTAGTCCCAAGTCCTAGATTGGGACTATAACCAGTGCTATAACCAGGACTGTACAGAAAACAGTGACCATATGGGCTGCCTAAATGCTCAGCAAACATGGTAGCTATTCACTGACTGGTCAGGAATGCCGGTCACCCTGTAGCCACATAGACCCATGGATCGCTATGGCCTCAGCTCTCTGCATCCCGGGCTGCCTTCCTTCACCTGCTTGTCTCCTAGCCTCTTCCCATCCATTCCCAGGCTCAACATCTGCTTCACTTTCCCTCCTCTTCCTCCGTGTGTGAGCATGTGCGCGGGAGGGGAGGGGGGTTCATTTTGTGAGCATGCATGTGGAGGAGGCCCGCTCTTCTTTCTTTCTCTTCTCTTTCCCCCTTTCCCCTCACTTCCTTCCTATGCTCCACGAGGCTGCAGCGCCCTGAAGACAGTTCTTAAGCAGACTGTTTTCACCTATTCTGATGGCCAATACTCCCCACAATTTTCCTGTTATTTTGCTGCTTGTGGGACTATGCTGACACTCCTTACACGTCCTTTGGTCTTTGGAGAATCTGTCATACAACTTACACACTCCCGCCCTCATTACCTCTTCTATACTTCCCTGCCTTAAACCTGGGGGGTGTGGAAGCTTCCAAAATCCCAGGAGAAGATGCCTCACACCCTTACACAGCTCTGCCCCCTACAGAGTTAAGCCACACTCCTGGAGGGATTGTTCAGTTAGGCGCTGAGGAATTGTGAACATTCAAAGCCCCTTTTCGCAGGCTGGGGTACCACTTCTCCTTGAAGCCTCTTTGAAATGCAAAGTGGAGTGGAGGCATCTCAACTTGGAAGATAAATGCTTCCAACAGCAGCAGTTCCCCTCAGCTCCCAGTCTGCCTTCTGACACGTTCATTATATCGATTGCTGGCTGCTTGTTTGCCTTTGTGGTCACCTCTCCCTAATTGGTTGCTCTTTGCTTTTCCTGCCCTCACAGAAACCTGGGCTTTGTCTGGAAACAAGCTGCAATTCAATGTATCAGCAATGCTGTGTGAGAGGGGCCTGGAAGCCAGTCTGCTTCTCCAGGGAGTGGGCTGAGAATGGGCGTATCTGCAATTTCAAGTTCTTTCCTTCTGGAGGGCTGTGGGTTTCATGTGGGTTCAGGGGGGCCTGCATGTGCTTTGGGTATGAGCAGTTGGTTGATCATACAGTACAGAGGAGAGGTAACCGAGCCACATGGTAGGAAGTAGATTAATAGAAGCACGCTAATTTGAGTTATAAGAGCTAGTTGGGAAAAAGCCTAAGCTAAGCTTTGATAATTAATAATAAGTCCCTGTGTCTGTTGAGCCAAGTCCGTGGGGACCCCATAAGACTTACTCACTGAAATCCAAAGGCAACGTTTATTATCGTGCACAAGTACAAACCGGTAGGGCCCTCATCAGCACAGCAGCAAGAGGAGTTACCCTACCCTTCTAGAGAGCACGATTTAAAGGCAAAAACCAGGAAAGTTACATTAGCAGGGTTTGGGGTGATGGGTTGAATCCTGATTGGCTCATGTCTAGGGACTTTTCACAGATTTTTATTTTCAAATCTCACCCTACCTGTTGCTTGTCACGTTTTCTTATCAGCTGACCTCCGGGTGCGGACATTCTCTGGTCATCTGTACTTTCCAGGTGGCTACCTTGTTATTTTTCCCCTAGCCATTTCTGAGGACTAGAAAGTTTTATGGAAAATAGCTTACATAAAACAGATGGAGGCAGAGGACAAAACGAGGAACTTTGGCTTCTCAATGTCATTATTTGGGTAGTGGTGATCCAAAGATCCGATAAGAAAGCTTGCGACAATTTTCTGCTGTAAACTTTGTTGACTGTCTGACTTGAGCCATGCCTGCTTCTCAGTCCCTATCTGGACACTGGGGAATCTTTTGCGCTCCTTCCTCTCAATGTCTGGTCTGCAGAATGGTGATAGTAATGGTGGCAGATGTGTGCGCACCTTCAGATGCACTGAGAACCAGTCAAGATTGAGATCAAGAGCTGCCAGGGGCTGAGGAGGCCCACGGCTAAGCCTGACATGGAGGTTGTTCTCAGAACAACAGCCAGGGCTGCTCAGACCTGATGCTTTGAGATGATCGGTTCTACTGTGGGTCTTACGGGTGGGGGAGCACTTTTCCAGGTGTGGTAGGAAGTTCTAAACTCCACTTGCATCCCGAGTGAGTGACTGGTATGCCATTGATCCGCTGGGTTATCTTAGACAAATAGTTTGACATGTCTGTGCTTTATTTCCTTGTCTTTAAAATGTGGAAGACAACACAAAGTGAGTCTCTCTATTCAGGAAGCTGGAAGCCTGAAATCCTTCAAAATTATCTTTTACCACTAATGGAACACCAGACGTCCACGGCCTATGATTCAGCTTGTCTTGCTTTCTTTACTTCACAATGAGAACAAATTCATAATAGTGATAAGTTTTTCACCAATAAATAAGTTTTTCATAATAAATAACAAAATAGTTAAAACCTAAGGCATGCTCCCCCTCCTTTGTCAATAAAAGTGGTCTCATTTTAGAAAAAAAGTACATTTTGATTTGAATGAAAAATGCCACCCATGGACTCCGGTATTTGAACCCTATATGCCCAGTTAGTGCTGCAGTTCGGGGAGTGGATGGGGCCTTGTTGGAGAAAGTAGGAGCTGGCTTGGGAGTTGCTGGCTTGGCCTCACTTCCAATTCACTCTCTCTGCTTCCTGCTTGTGGCTGAATACAAGGTCTCCCAGCTTCCTGCTTCTGGCCCACCTGCCTTACCTCCCCTGCATTATGGACTCTCCCCCTAGAACTGTGATCACAAATAGAATCTTTTTTTTCTCTCTTGAAAATTGCCTTGGTCAGGGCATTTTATCACAACAATGAAGAGTAATACACATTAATTTGTCTTTTGTGCATAGTTGTCCCTCTCTTGCTGGATTTACACAGAGACAGGCTAGGCTCCCTTGGGTGGGTGGGTCCCATTCCTGGGATGAGGTGCCCAGAATCTTGTTGGCACAGGGTTGGAAAGAAGCATTAGCACACAGAGCAGGCCCAAATGTGGCAACCTTGAGAAAACTGGATGAAGTCTCTTTAGGTCCCCATAGGCAAAGGAGTCAGTCTTAGGCCTGCTTTTAAATTCTTTGCAAACTGACCAAGGCCAGAAAGATGTTGGCAATATAATTAAGAAATTATTTTAGCCTGAGCGTCATTAGAAAAACCTCATTTCTGAGACCATGCATCTTTGTACCCACCCTTGGGCAAACCCCTTCCCAGATGGCCACCAGCCCAGCTCAAGATGCTTCCTACAGATTTCTGGGCTACCTCCTGGCCAACTGTTCCTGAGAGATGGGCCTGAGGACTCCAGCATTTCCTTTTGGGCCCCTCCGCCTCTGACAGCTGTGGCTGGCTTTGGTACTCCCAGGCTTTCAGTCAGTTGGACATGACATTTAGATTCTCTTAGGTGACCACAGTGCTTTGCTTTTTATAATGGCAAAGCAAACGGAAGTAGATTAGAGACTTGCAGAGCCATTGCACATTGAGAAGAGCTTGTCTTCCCATGAGGACTAGGGAAAGAATGTTGTCTGGTGGACCAGGCAAAATTGTTAGGAAGGACTATAAAGATGCTGAAGAGAACAACATTTGAAGTGCTTCCTAGAAACCTATTGCACCCATTTTGCAGGCAAAGAAACCCAGGATGTAGGGCTGTATGACTTGACCTTCATGTACTTAACATCCATCCATACATTTTGAGTGTGAAGTTACATGATGACAGTGGGGGTAAAGACAATATGGAGAAAGCAAAGTGGTGTAGGGGCAACGGACAGCAGCAATGGTACCAAGAGGGCCAGAAAGATGGCTCAGCAGGCAAATGTCATGGTAAAAATAAAATGGCGCCATTCCCCGAGTGGCTGCAGGGGGCCACGAGGGGCAGCGAGTCCCAGGCAGGGAGCCACATGGCAGGTGAGAGACCTCGGCAGGGCAGCCAGTCCCACCTAGGACGGACAGCTGTGGAGGATGAGAGACAGAGACCTATTAGAGAAAGTGGGTATTTATTTAGTTGGTTATTGAGGGGAAAGGGAAAGGGGGAAGAGAAGAAAGGAGAAGAGCAGAGAGGCAGAGAGAGAGAGAGAGAGAGAGAGAGAGAGAGAGAGAGAGGGAGGAGGGGTGAGGGGAGAAGTGGGGAGAAGAAAGCTAGGCAGAAGCTGCCTCTTTAGGAGAGAGACAGAAAGGAAGGAACTCAGACTGGAAGCAGAAGGAAGATCTGCTTGCCTCAGCAAATGGGGGAGGGTGTGGGTGGAGCTTGTCTCTTAAAGGAACGGGACAGATCATTACATTCCCATCTCGATTTTTATAATAAAAAGGCAGGAGGTTAGGTACAACAGGTTAAAGTAATTGGGATGGCGGATTTTCAAAACTGCTTCCTGCTTATTTGTGGGTATCATCTTGCTGGGGGGAACTTGAGAAATCTGGGTGCTGGTAACATCTGAAGGGGTAGCTGGTCTCTTTGCTCCTGTCTGGTGTTTGTGGTATGGAAATGTCTGGTGTCTTTTACACCTGTTTAAGGTATTGGCAAAACAAAGGACAAAGTTAATTTTAGGAAAAAAAAATTTAGGACCGAGGAATTCAGAAGGTTGTATCTGACCTGTTTAAGGCAGATCCTTTAATTTTGCTCCCTGGAACTCACAAGAATTTTTTGGGTTTGTTAAAACATAAGTTTTAGACAGCAACATATTTATATTAGAATGACTGTGGCAGATATTTTTGCATAATGGAAGTATTTTTAAGACTAAGAAATGCAGCATGAGAGAGAAATTTGATAACTTGTATTTGTCCCCACACCTTTAAAACTTGCAGGTACACACCTTAATAACTTGTATTTGTAATTTACTGAAATTTGTTTGGTTAGGCTATCCTTTTAAACTGACAAAACCTCTCAGCTGTCAAACTGCATTAGAGATCTTTGAGAATGATAAAATTTTACTTGAGTTACTGACTAAAAAATGATGAAGAACTTACTTGATTGGCACCTAGAGCTACTCTTCAGGGTCCTCCATGGTTGCTAAAGGTCGCATTTGCCTTTCACTGTTTAGTGCAGGGCCGGCCAGGCTCCAGAAGGTCCTGTGGGCTAAGAAATCTGTAGGAAGACAAGTCTACCTTGACATGAGCAGCTAGGCTGTCAATTCTGGCAATTCTGTCCACTGTCTGGTGATCTTCAGTTTAGATGAAAGGCAGTTTTGCCTGGTGGTCAGGGCTTGGCAGTTGAATTGAATTGCAAATGGATGTTGTTTTGTGCCCATTTGTCTTCTGTCTTCTTTGGAGGAAGTAGAGTGCTGCTGCTAGAGCTAACCTGTCTCTTTTTATTATAAGAAGTTTTTAAATAATTAAATATTTAAATGCCATATTCCCCAGATCTCTAAGCAGTTGAGGGCTGTTTACTGGGCATAGATGAGTTATAACTATAGTATAGAATGTACCTGGAGAGCTGGGTCTGAGCTTGACTTTACTGGCTCTCAACTTTAACTTAAGGTAAAGCAGGGTTGGATTAAGAGACTTAAAAGTACATATCAATGTAAAACATGAGAATTACTGCTTCGTAGTCTGTAATGAGATACAATGAATTATACATTTACTATAACTAGACAGTTATAATATTTAACAGTAAACATAGGTGTATTTAAGTTACATGTATGCACACACACAGTGAACTGGATTGGGTGTACTGAATGCCCTAGGTGGGCCCTACCAAAGGGGCCACTGCGCAAAACACACATGTAATAGAGTCAGCACTGGGGGACCAGGCAGGGAATACCTCAGTAAAGATGGCAGGACTTGGTCACCTGTCCTGGCTCTCAGTTAAGATGGCAGTGAAGTCACCTGACCCCAGTTAAGCTGGTGATAAGACTACCTGACCTCAGTCAAAATGGCAGCAGTCACAAGTTGTATGGAGAAACCATGTTTTTTGAGCCATTGGAGTTTTAAGCGTAATAACAAGAAAGACCTAGAGGCATGATCTGCCCTGTTGCTGAGCCCTTGCACCACAAGCTGCAACAGGGGGCAAAGGCTAGACCTGAAAACAGCTGCCTCACGGATCTGACTAATCTTGTCATTTCTGTGGGATCAGCGGTAGTGGTGGCAGGGATAGTTTGAGGAAAAGCAGAGCCAGCGGGACACCAGCAGATCATTTACAGATAGGTGGCTGATAGTTTGCGGGCTTATACCATAGTTGAAAATGGGAAAACCCGCGAAAACACCCAACGAACACCACAGTGCCTATAGAAGGATGTCTTCTTTCTACAGGCAGGGTGTTAAAGCATGACTGGCTCCAGTCTGGGCTACGTGGAAGCCAGAGGCTAGAGGCTGCTCTGAGACATCTCTCACGGCCACAGGGGGGACCACTTATGAGTGTTTCAAAGGAAAAGAAAAAGAGAGGAGAAAGAAAAATCCGAGAGAACCTGGGCCCCAAATCGAATGTACCACACAGCTTGTGCAGTGCTAGCATGGGAGGACCAACTCTGGGTAGTCCAATTATGTTTTTAAGCTATGAGAAAGAACCAGAGATGAATGTCAGAGAAGAGCTCAACTATAGCCGTGGTTGGGATTGGAAGGGGAAAATTCACCACCAAAGCCACTGATGTGCATAGAGGTCGGTATTCAGGCAGATAGAACATGGGGCTGTTGTAAAGAAACCTGGTTCTCGAGCCCAGGGTTCCACACATCCTCAACCGGCCCACCTGAGGGCTGGAGGGAATGTGGAGAGAGCCTGGCTGAGCCAAGAGCACCAAATGTCATGGTAAAAGTAAAATGCTGTGGTTCCCTGAGGGGTTCAGCGGCAGGCCACTAGGGCCAGCAGGTCCTAGGCAGGGAGCCACACAGCAGGTGAGAGACCTTGGCAGGGCAGCCAGTCCTACAAGGAGCCACAGCCATGGTGGGTAGAGACAGAGACCTATCAAGCACGGAAAGTGGGTATTTATTTAGTGGGTTATGGAGGGGAAAGGAAAAGGGGGTGAGGGGAGAAGGAAGAAGAGAGAAGAGCAGAGAAGCAGAAAGAGAGAGAGAGGAAGAGAAACAGAGAGAGAGGAGGAAGGGGAGAAGTGGGCAGAAGGGAGTGAGGCAGAAGCTGCCTCTTTGGGAGAGAGACAGAAAGGAAGAAACTCAGGCTGGAAGCAGAAGGAAGATCTGCTTGCCTCAGCAGAAAGGGGAGGGAGTGAGCAGGGCTTATCTCTTAAAGGGACAGAACAGACTATTACAGCAAACATAGTAGCCACTGGGGCCTGAGGTCCCAAATTCCATTCCTAAAACCCCACATGGAAAACCAGGCTGGTACCATGCACCTGCAATCCCAGCACTCCCTCTGAGAGGTGGGAGGTGGAGGCAGACCAGCACTTGGAAACTCCCAGGCAGGCCAATGGGTGTGGAGGTCATAGTGGAGCTCCAGAAACACAGAGAGAAACCCTGCTTCAACTGGGTGGAAAGAGAAAGCTAAACCCAGAAAGTTCTCTCCTGATCTCCACACACAGGTGCTGGTGTATGTGTGCCCCCCACCAGATACATTTACACATATAGAAATTCTACCTGGTCTAGTCTGGGGGAGCTCTGCCCACCAGAAAGTGTGGGAAGGTCTGCCTCAGTCTTTCTGGCTCCATTGCAGTCCCCACAGCCCTCTGGCATGGGAAAGCTGCTTTCTCCTAGGGCTGCTTCCAAGATTTGGAGAGCTGTAGAGCTTGGTCTGAGCCTAGCTATCCACTTGGTACTTTCTAGATGGTTCTGTCACCCTTGAGGGTCCCAGAACAGACACGTGGCTGACTCTGTCATTCCCATTTGGTACCCCTCCCCCCACCTCACCTCAATTAGAGCTCAGTCAGCTCTCAGAAGCAAAGTCTCCCAGTCAACCCCACCCCTGCCCACCAGTGGCAATGAGTCCTGAAGAATCTTCTGGCCTGAGATGCTTGTTAGTCTTTGGGACCATGTTGCCTGTCACAACCACCCATGGGCAAAGAGAGGAATTAAATCTTCAAGTTGTACATTATTCAGAGAGCATTGGCTGGAGAAGGAAATGAATGGACCAACACACTCACATTGTTCTCTCTCATCTCCAGCCTTGTAGAGGTGGGGGCACAAAGGCAGGCAGTCTATTCAGGAACTCGAGTAGCCACCGCCTTGGGTTCCTCATTATCACCCCCTGAAGTCTTCCCTCATTCTCTGATTGTCTGGGATGAGGTCCTTCTTGGAATACGGCCTAGTCACTGTCAGGGCTGTGCTGTTCACACCATCTGGGTTGAAAGTTACCTCAGTAAAAGCTACATCAACAGGGCTGTGTTAGGGTTCTCCAGAGGAGCAGGACCATCATGTTGTATAAACATTTAAAGGACATTTATTAGATTGACCTGGTTAGTCTAACCATGATCACCTCACACTGCCAGACTGGGAACCCACCGATATTTGCTCAGTACATGAGGTAAGTGTCTCAGAAGTCCCAGTCTGGCACTGCAGTTTCAGAGAGCCACTGATCGTCAGTGTATACTGGAAACCTGAAGCTGGGTCTGAATACTGGTGAAGGAATGCAGGAGCAGCAGAGACAAGGTAACTAAACTCACGAACAAGAGTGGAAGCAAGCAGGCATCAGATACAACCCTTTCTCCTGTCCCTGTATCTAGACTGCCACTGGAAGGCAGCACCCACATTTATGGTGCATTCACATTTATTGCGGGGGTCTTCTTACTTCAGATATCTAATTAAAAAAAAAATTCCTCACTAGAGTGCCCAGCAGGTCAGCCTCTTAGTTCCAGACTCAGGAAAGGTGATAACCAGGACAAGTCCTCACAAATGTGTGCATGCTAAGCTATTAATGACAGGTAGGTGCAGATTCCTCCTTCCCAAAGGGGCACAAAGACACAGACACATCTGTCTACCCTTTTACCCCCCCTTTTTTTTGCCATGCTGTGACACTGTTTCCAGCTGTCATGCTTTGTGGTACTCTGTTATGCTACATACATCTCCCTAGCATGCTTGACTCCAGAGTCCATCCCTTTATCCCAGAGCTGGGAGAGCCAAGTGAGCATCCCCTGAGGGGCCCCTGTATAGGTGTGACTCACAGATGCATGCTATTGTTGTTATGTTTCTGTATATCTCTGACAGCTGGGCTTTCTCACTCTGCACAGGACTGTTTTCTGGTCCCAGTGTTTCCTTGATGGATCCTGCTGTGGTTTTCTCTGCCTTTAGGAGTGTGAAGCTAATGCCTCAGGGCTCCCATGTGACTGAAGTAAGGCTAGGATGGGAGTCATTCTGTTTCCACTGGGTTAATTTATTCCACATCACGGTGGTGACATCAGATGGTGCCACAGAGGTTTTAGTAAACTCTCAGGGGATTAAAAAAAAAAAAGCTTTTCAATAAGAACGAAAGTTTAGGAAGGTTTCCCACAAAGTGGCTTGCTTTCTAAAGCTAGGGGGATTTGATAGGCTGATAGATTGATGTTTACAGGGCCACCTTGCTTTCAGTTTCTTTGCTAAAGGCAGCAAAATGTTTGCTTGGCAGACGTCAGGAGCACCATGGAGTACATTCGTTTGCCCATTGAGCTTTCAGTGAGTGTTTCCTGAGCCACCCTGGGAGTGGGCATTTGAGAAGACTGAAGCATCCTCCTGTCCCCTGCATTTGCTTAGAAGCTGTTAAGCAGGACACACGGAGGGGGAGGAGGACCTTTGGCCCAACAGCGTCTCTCCAGCGCCCTCTACTGGCAAAGCGTCCCACCTTCAGATCAGAACTTCACAGGGCAGGTGGCACAGGGTGGATTTGCAGCTAGCAGAAAAGACACAGCTTTATACTGTGCTCTGAACCAATTCTGTAACATTCCACAGTGCACAGTTCTGGCGCTCATTGGATACAACATTGATGTTAACATGATGATTGAATGAATAGATTTTCTTTTCTGGTAGCTGTATTAGAGAATTCAATTTCCTCAGGTATAAAATTATCTATACAATCCCCAGCGATATTTCTTACTCCCCGAATCCCATCTTTGCACCAAAATTAAACCTAATGGAATTATCCCATTATATCCTCTCAACTTTATACAACTGATCAATTTGATAAAAATCCACTAAAGAGTAGAGCAATTTGGTGGAAAAAATTAATTAAGGCAGTTTGAATTGATCAGGTGCTGATTAAATGCCCCAGTTGAGCTTTGATCTTGATAGGCAGGAAAATACAAGATTGGTATCTGGTTTAAGCCTGAAGCATTAACCAGAGGACTCCTGACTCACAAGCCAGTGCTCAGAACCATTCTGGTGAAGGGAAAGATGTGAACACCAGAGGAACCAGAAGAGCTTTTGACCTCAATATCAAGTGTTCAGTTGCTGACAGCAGTATGGTAATCAGTAGTGGTCAAGGGCCTAACATTGCTGAGGTCTGTGGGCAGGTTATTGAATTGGCTTTGAGTATTTTACCCAGTAACCTGCAGAAGTCACTTAGCCTGTGTGGGCCTCCCTCCTCTGTTGATACAAGAACATCGCCTGTCCTGTTTAGCTCTGATGGTGTGGAAAGGAGAGAGTAGAAGGGAAAGCTTTTCCTACTGTGTGCTCTAGTGGTTATG
>NW_004949099.1:26034176-26049744 GCF_000317375.1 Microtus ochrogaster | reverse complement strand
CTGACTCAGCTTCTTTCTCCCAGCATCCTGTTCTGTTTTCTCTGCCTACCTAGGGGTTGGCCTATGAAATGGGCCTAGGCAGTTTCTTTATTAATAAGAAATCATTCCCACATCATTTCCCAGCCATTTGAGATTCTTCTATTGAGAATTTTCTGTTTAGATATATACCCCATTTTAAAATTGGATTATTTTCATTTCTAATTTATGGTTCTATATATATATTGGATATTAGTTCTCTGTTGAATGTGGAGCTAATAAAGATCTTTTCCCATTCTTTAGGTTACCACTTTGTTCATTTGAAGGTATCCTTTGCCTTACAGAAGCTTTTCAGTTTTATGAGGTCCGATTTATTAACTGTTGATCTTAGTGTCTGCTTTACTGGTGTTCTGTTCAGAAAGCCTTCTCCTGTGCCAGTGCATTCAAGGCTATCCCAAATTTTCTCTTCAATCAATTCAGTGTATCTGGTTTAATTTTTATGTTTTCATCTTGGGCTTGATTTTTTGTGCAGAGTGATAAACATCGATCTGTTTTCATTCTTCTACATGCAGATGTCCTCTCTGACTATCACTATATGTTGAAGATGCTGTCTTTTTTCCAGTGTGTCTCTCTGGCTTCGAATTGCAAATCTTAAACAACAACAAAAAAATTCACAAGAGTTTCTATCACATAGCAAGCATGGGACTTCTGTGTATTCTTCTCGGTCCTTCCTCATCCAAGCCCCCATGACACCGAACAGGAATGTTTCAAAATTGTGGACTCTCAAAATGGGTTACATATTCCTCCACTTTGGAACTTGATCTTCAGAATCAGAATCACACACAAGAGGGCAGTGTGGTAACAGCTTTGATTTCAGGAATCTGACCTAATCAGCACCTTTGTGCACCTTTTAACTGAGGCTCGAGTTGGGGAAAGTGTGCTGTCTTTCTGAGGAGAGACTTGCTCTATCATGGTATAGTGCCTGTTAGAAATGATATTTTAATGTTCGGGGTCTTACGTAGAAGAACTGAGAAGGGAAATGGAAGAACATTCCTTTAGACTCTTATGCAGAAATGAGACCCCTAAGAACCAGATAAATGAGAGAGAAAAGCTTTTCCTGGCTCTATTATAGTGGCCTTAGGGGAATTTATAACATTTTTTTTCTCTTGAAGATCGATTTCTGATTCACCAAGTGTTCTGGAAAGTTCTGCTTATGACTTTTGGCTTCTGTTTTAAGAGAGATTTCTGATAAGGATGCTATTTCTCAAGCTCCAAGTTCCGCCAACCAGTATTTCTTAGTTGGGCCAGGAGCAGGAGATGCATTGCCAGCTAGCGGAACGATGAGCTCACACGACTGCTTCATTGGGAAGTAGAGTCAAATGCGACTCAGGTGCCTGCTGTTGGAAGCTGCTTTTATGAAGGGTCCCCAGCAGAAGACATTTCAAGCTGGAGGGGTTTGACCAACAAACTAAATGACTGGAAGGGTCTTCTCACTGTCCCAGTGGCCTACCCTAGACGCGAGGTTGTCAGGAGCTGGGTGTCAGGTAGTGCTGCTCTCTAGCTTTTGATTGGATTGCTGCAGCGTGGGCCATTTCCAAACTAAACAGTCTTGGAAGCCCATCATGACTGCTTTGTCACTGTCTGAACCACTCAAGTGATTTCTTTTAATTTTTGGGGCACTGGTGAGGGCAACTGAGGTTGGAGGGTCCTTGCGCAAGGTGGTCCGTCTTTCTGACTCCTGACAGAACAAATCTCTCTTCTCCACACATCTTTGTTCTTGGTTTTGCCTGGTGTTTTGGTGTCTGGGCTCCTGATGCCAGAGAGGTCTCTGAATACTATAATGCCCCACTTTTGAAGCTGTTGACTTCAAAAAGACAGGGCAGAAGCTGCCAGTCTCCTTCATGCCTATCCGGATATGATAGATTCTCACTGCCACCCTACCGAGCAGCCAAGAACAGCTCCGTTTCATCTTCAAAGGAAAAATAGATAGAGAGTAATGAGGGCTGAATATGCTCGAAATCCTATTTATTTTTGTATTTATTTGTTTGTTTTTGGGACAAGGTCTTGTTGTATATGCATGCCTGACCTGGAACTATATGTTGCAGACCACACTGGCCTTGAAATCTACTTCACAAGCATTGGTATTAAAAGCATACTTTACTCAGTGAAACACATACTATACATATTTGAAAATATCATAATGGAACTTGATATCATATAGAATTAACACACACTCACAATGAGGAAAACAAAAAGAAGTAGGTGCCTTCCTCTGACAGAAGGGACACTGAAGAATGTGTAGCCTTCTTCAATTTATAACAATCCCTAAAACCTTCAGAGAACTCTCTGTGACTTGTTGGGGACCTGACTTTTAGGTCTATGTAGACCTGACTTCTAGGTCTAGAACTTTCTAGTCTCTTTGTAGAATCAACACCAATCACTAGCTGGGCATACTTTTTCTTGGGATTTAGATCCATAACTAGACAAGTTTGCCGTGAGCATTATCCACTCCATTGTTCTTTGCCTTAGGCATGGTGCACACACTAAAGGCAGCATGCTGGGGACTTTTCACCTCTTATCTGTGACCCTGCCTCTGAAAATTAGGGTGGAATACACACAGCAGATGCAGGCTTGCATGTGCACGTGTGTGTGTGTTGAATTTTCAGGTTCAGAACAGTGCTGGGACAACTTTAGAAAAGGGGGAATGAGAGAAAATGGGTGCATTCAAGAGAAAATACTGAGATCCAACAACTTTACCCTTACACCAGTCAGCACGCAAACTGGCTGGAAAATGGTCGGTTGTGTTAAATTAAGGGAGGGTTTACTTTGGCTCATGATTTCAAATTACTGTCCATTGTGGCAGGGAAGGGAGATGACTTCCCCATTTCTGACATCCTGGTTATTGGGCGTGGGAGAGAGATATGTGAGGACCCTGACTTGCTCTGATCTGCAGGAGTTTGGAGGTGGGGTGATGCAGAATCAAGTAAGCAGACTCTCGGATAAACTCAGACTGGAGAAGTCTGTTCCTTGCCCATTGAAAATCAATACAGCACATCATTTTTGATTGACACATGCCCCCCAATACAATGCTTGCCTAATGATGGCAGCTGGCTTTCTTAGGAGGCAATTCAATTTAAAAATGTCGCTTAATGATTGTGGCTGCTAAGTCACAGTGAAATTGGACTTGAAAATACGCAAGCTGGGTGTACATTTACAGTGCTCTCACAGTTCCCAGTGAGGTTTCTTTATTTCTTTGGATGTGTGTCTTGGTTCGCTGAGTGTCTAGATTGGTGCTTCTCAAGTTCCTCGTTTTGTGATGACCCCCCAACCCTACGTGATGAAGTAGCAATGAAAATATCTAATATGCAGGATATCTCATATGTGACCCAAAAGAAGTTCAGTCATAAGGAATATGGAAGATAACCCTGAATATTTATTCAGCTGGAAGATTCTATTAAAAATAAATAAGTGAGAATACTTGTCAGAGGTATTACGTTAAAAAGGACAGGGAGATTAGCACAGGCTAGCTTGGGGATGACTCAGGATCCTGGCTATTTCCAAGAGGAAGTCAGGAGGTATCTGGGGAAGAAGTACTTCAAGTAGAGAAATAGCTTGTGCAAAGGCCCTGGGGCAGGCTGGTGTTTGTAAGAGATCAAGAAAGCCAGTGTGGTAGCAAGACCCAGTGGAATAAGCTATTAGCTACAAGTGATGGAATATAGAGCCACCACAGGAATTTCTTTGAAATGATTTTGTGAATTCACCGTGTTCTAGAATCCTCACCAAAAAAAGAAAAGAAAAGAAACAAAAAACCCAAAACAAACAAACAAACTAAAAAAAAAACCTTAAAAGGACTCAGGAAATAGAATGACCCAACAAGGTGACTTGTCTATGATGGTTCAAGTCTCTACTCATTAACTTCATGTGAGAATTCATTAAAGACCCCTCTTCACGTCCCAAAGTACTCTGAGTGGGAGGGTGGAGGAGGAAACTGAGGCACAGAGAAGGTAAATGATCCACACAGATGCTGAACAAGGGAACCCACTGCTAACCCAAGGCAGCCTGTGAATACTTAAGTCATTTCTTCTGGACTTTTCTGCTTCCGATGCTTCCCCTTCACAGTTAGACCCCGGAGAACCAAGCTCCTGGATTAATACAGTTAGACATTGGGGATCCAAACTCCGGATTTACTGTGTCTTTGCTCACTCTCAAAACTTCTCTCAGAATGGTCCTTCGGTGTTTCTGTAAACACTAAAGAAAACAATGCTCGCAGATGCTGGTCTTTTGAAGGGAGATTTCAGTTTCGGAAACAGCCTGCGGGGGTTTCGGAGCCAGCTCCTGGGAGTTTGCTGAGGAGATAAGCTGGGGCCACTTTCAAGCAGTGAGGTCAAGGCTTGAGTTTGAATTGCTTATTTGTTCCCTTTCCGGGCAGTGGAACTTGACTATGAAAACATTCCCAGAGAGCCTTCTCATAAATGTTCTGAAGGTAACCGTGTCATTTGAATGGATCTAACTCCTCAAAGTTATTTGTCTTTACATCGTCTCATTTTTCCGCTTGGTAGAGATGACATACTGTGTCTAGACTTTTGTTCTCAGCACATTTAGCCTGGAATGAGAGGGTGTCTTTCCTGGCTGGTGGACACAGCTAGCTTAGGATAAAGAAAATGAATCAGCCCTTCCTGGAAACTCAGGTCACATCAGCTCAGTGTTCTGGATTCCCTCCTGTTGAGTGATCCTCCAGGGACCTGTTTTTGAACTTCTTTATATTTATCTTCGAAATCATGAGAACTCCTTTCAATGTATTTATTGAAATAAATGCATTTAATTTACAAAGCAATGCCGATATTTTAAAACATAAATTCAAAACAACACATGGAATAAAGTAGACCAGGTATCATCACTCTATTTTACAGCAAGGTAAAGGTTTGGTGGCTCCTGGCCCCCTCTCCAGTCTCTAACAAGCAGCTCTACAGCATGGTAGTCTGGGAGGAGCATCAGACACCAGTCAGCCTACATTGAAACCCTGCACTTAGTCACTAGGTAAACATAGGCAGGTACTTAGGCCTCTGGGTACCTCAATTTCCTGTGGTATTTTAGATTCTGCTTTTATCAGTTCTATTTTCACATTTTCTTCTCCATTGTAGTTGATTTTTACTCTGATTGCATTCTATTGTTTATTTTAAAAATGTACTTGTTTCTTCATTTATTCATTTGTGTTTGTATGATGGTTAGTTTTATGATAACTTGACACAAGCTAGAGTCATCTGAAAGGAGTGAATCTCAATTGATAAAATACCTTCATAAGATCCAGCTGTAGGGCACTTTCTTAATTAATGATTGATGGGAGGGGGTCAGCCCATTGTGGATAGAAACAAAGCCACAAGGAATAAGTCAGTAAGCAGCACCTCTTTGTGGCCTTTGCACCAGCTCATGGCCCCAGATGCCAGCCCTACTTGAGTTCCTGTCCTGACTTCCTTCAGTGATAGATTATGATATGGAAGTATAAGCCGAATAAACCCTTTCCTCCCAGCTTGATTTGGTCATGGTGTTTCATCACAGCAATAGTAACCCAACTAGAACTAAAACTGGTACCAAGGTAGTGGGCATTGCTGTGACAGATCTGACCATGCTGTTTGGGGAGGATTGTGGAAGGACTTTTGGGACTTTGGGTGAAACAAACAATTGAGAGTTGAAAGCTTGGAGGGTGGTTTTGTAGGGGCCTGGGAGATGAGAGAAAGTGATCACTGCGAGAGGCTTGGCTTGTGAAGTTCCAGAGGGGAGTTTGAGAGTCGTTTAAAGATTTTATCAGACCTGTTGCACAGTTTAAGATTCTCTGATCCTGGTCAGCTGGGGATGAAGAATCAGGTGTGATCAATAAGGAACCAGACCCAGAAAATTACAACTTTTGTTTTATTGGGATAATACTGGTCAGCAGGAACTGAGAAATTAAGAGGGATTAATTCCTTCCTTAAGGTAAAATCTTCTGGAAAATGTTTCCTCAGAGTCCGTATGCAGAAGCTGTATTCTAGAGGCATCCAAGATTGACCTTGTGCTGCCAGCCAATCTTGATAGTGTAAGAGTCATCCACGTGATACTGGTTTTGAAGGCATGAAAGAGTCAAAGAGAACAGATGAGACTTGATGCTATGGGAGACCAGGAAAGGCCACTGAAGAAGGTACAACCTCAGTAGCAATTGAAGCCTCAAAATTGATGGGGTAACAGAGAGTAGTTGAGGCTTGGAAACACGAAGAGAGACAAGGAGAGACTACTGGTCAAAGTATAACCCAGTTGCAGCAGAAGACCCCAGCATTTTGTAGATGCCAGTACCATGTGGTGGGCACCAAGAATAGAACCTGGGATGGAGTAGAGTTAGCTGGAGCCTAGAAGATAATTGTGTGTGTTGTAGAGGGTGGATGCAGAGATGTGACCCAAGTTCTTCGGATGAACTCAGAAGATAGTGAGTGAATTCCAGACATTGGAAATTGAGTTATTTATAAAGTTGGAGTTTGTTTTGCTTTGATTTGATTGTGATTATGTTCTGTTTCTTTCTTCTTTAAGTGAGAAAGGATTTAATTTATCTCTGATTTTATAGGAGTCCACAGCTGAGAAACCTTAAACTTTTAAAGAGATTTTGGAATTTTACAGACTTCAAATTTTCAAAGAGACTGAATATTTGAAAGAGACAGGAATCTTAAGTGTTTTAATTTTTAGACTGTGGAATTTCTAAAATTTGGAATGTTTATATTGTAATGTTGATAACCATGTATGATCTTGGGGATGAACAAGTAAAGATTATAGCTCAATAGTCCTATGTTTGCGTGTCAAGTTGACGAGGGATCAGTTATGCTTGTTAGTTTTATGTCAACTTGACACAAGCTAGAGTTATCTAAAGGAAGGAACCTTAACTGAGAAAATGCCTCCATAAAATAGGGCTATAGGACATTTTCTTAATTAGTGATTGATGGCAGAGGGCCCAGCCTATGGTGGGCCATGCCATAGCTGGGCTGGTGGTCCTGAGTTCTGTAAGTAAGCAGGCTAAGCAAGTCAGTAATCAACACCTCTCTGTGGTCTCTGCATCTGCTCCTGTGTCCAGGTTTCAACCCTGATTGAGTTCTTGTCCTGACTTCCTCCAGTGATTGACTGGGATGTGGAAGTTTGAGTTGAATAAACCCTTTCCTCCCCAACTTGCTTTGCTCATGGCGTTTCATCACAGCAACAGTAGCCCTAACTAGAACAGATATTGGTGTGAGGATAGTGAGGCATTGCTGGACCAGATCTGACCATGCAGATTTTGGGATAATTGTGGTAGGACTTTATAACTTTGAGTGAGAAAAGACTTTGAGTCTTCAACGCTTGGTGAGTTGTTCTATGGGAGCTTGGGCTATAAGACTGTTGAGGGAAATGCAGATAGCCAGGACAGCATGCATGTGTGTCTATGTGTGTGCGCACACATGCGGGAATACTCTCACATCATAGCATGCCTGTGAAGGTCAGGGCACAGATGTTAGGAGTTCAGTCAGTCCTTTCCTTCCACCATGGGGATCATGGGGCTCTAGCTCAAGTGTTTAGGCGTTGGTGTCAACTGCCCTTGATTGATTACTATATTTTAAAATGATATACATAATTGCATTTACAGCATAGCTAGATGATCCAGGCAATCTCTACCTCAAGGCACGTAATTTATCACCTTTCCCCATTTTAAACAACAACTAGAAAATATCTAACTAGTGATATTTATGTCTACTTGTAATTCTATTACTCAGGAGGCAGAGGCAAGGAGATCATTGCAGGTTCAAGGCTGGCCTGGGCTGCAAAGTTCAAGCCAGTGGAGGCTACATAGACACCATCCATCTCAAAACACAACAAAGAAAATAATTTCAGGGACTGGGTTAGTATGGGGAGATATTTTGGAATAGGCGTTTTCAGGTTACTAGTCTATCTTCAAAGATTCAAATCCATCCAGCATATGCCATGTGCTCAAACAACACTCCCAAAGTCTTACTCACTACAGCCTTCATTTTTCTCCTTTTATTGAAAATAGATTCTTTTCTCATACACTAAATCCTGATTATAGTTTCCCCTCCCTCTACTCCTCCCAGTTCCTCCCCATCTTCCCTCCCCTCTGGATCTACTACCTTTATGTCTCTCATTAGGAAAGAACAGGCTTCTAAGAGATAACATTAGTAAACAGTTTAAAATCTACTTAATCAGAGCAGCCCAGGAGAATAGGGTTGTGTAGATCAGATAATTGAGGTACTATCTCTTAACCGATGGTGTTAGTTGTCTTTCTCAACGCTGTGACAAAATAGCCCCAAAGTAACAACTTAAGGGAGAAATGGTTTATTTTGGTTTACACACTGAGGTTTATAGTACATCTTGGTGAGAGCAGGGAAATGCAGGAGCAGGGGTGGGCAGGAGCAGGGAGAGCAGAGTGAGGAGCAGGAGCAGGGTGAAGAGGAGCAGGGGTTGTAGGAGTAAGGAGAGCAGAGTGGGGAGAAGGAGCAGGATAAACAGGAGCAGGGGGAGTGAAGGGGTAGCAAGAGAGGGGTGGGCAGGAGCAGGGTAGACAGGAACAGGGGATGCAGGAGCAGAGGGGGGCAGGAGCAGGGGTGGGCAGGGGCAGGGGTGGGCAGAAGCATGGGCTTCAGGAGCAGGGTTTGCAGGAGCAGGGGTTGCAGGAGCAGGGGTGGGCAGGGGCAGGGGCTGCAGGAACAGTGGTGGGCAGGAGCAGGGATCGCAGAGTGGGGAGCAGGAGCAGGGTAGACAGGAGCAGGGAATGTAGGAACAGTGGAGCAGTAGCAGGGTCCACTGATCACATTGTGTTTCTCTGTTTGCTTTTTCCTTTTTATTCAGTCCATGAGATGTTGCTGCCCATGTTGAGAGTGGGTCTTCCACCTCAGTTTACCCAGTCTAGAAACCCCTTCACAGAAGTGTTTTCTAGGTGATTGTAGATCAATATTACCATCACCTGATGGGAAACCGCATTCAGAAACTCTCAGCAGACTGAATGTGTATCCTGCCATGACATGTGACTTAAAAATGTGTGGGTGTGTTCTACCCTGCTTAGCCCCTCCCCTTCTTGTTTGTACCCTGAATAGTGGCTGAGACCATCTGAAGCCTTTCAGCTGCTCTCCCCCGCTTTGGGATAGCCTGTCCAGTTCCTTTACCTATAGTTCAGTTCAGAAGACACCAGAATCAAAGCGAGGAGAGTGTTAAAAAAGCACACCCGCCATATAGTTTCATGGTGAAAGGTGGGGGACACCTCAGCGATTCTTTTTTGCCCTTTCTCAGTTGACAGGAATCTCAATTCTTGAAATTCCACAAAGCTTGGCTCCCCCTGAACCCCTCACCAAGTGTTTGAGAAGAGGGGTCTTCATCTTGATTTTGCCCTTTTGTGGTGTTTGTGTTAGAAAGCGTCGCTGTGGGAGGCTCCTGAGGAGAGGAGTAAGCTGCTTCTCCTGACCTTCACATTATCACGCTATAAAAGCCCTTCTTCACTCACAGGAATTTGCTCCCCTATCTTCTTTCTTATCAGGGTAAAAGCGAAGAGAGACACCACTGAAAGTTCAAAGGCTCACAGGGAATCACAATAGGTGGAATCACAGGATGCATTTTAAAAAGAAGCCTGGCTTGAGAATGGGCTCCTGGACAGCACGGACTTCCTCCCATAGCCAACAATCTGCCAAAAAAGACCGCCTTCCTCATGAAATAGCCCAGGGAATATAAAGCAGGGAAACTGCCATGCACTTTGGGACACAAGGAGATGTTGTGTACTTCAGCTGTATTAGCTGCTTCCGTTTCCCTACAAGACTAGTAGGTTTCGTGTGTCAAAGTCAGCAGCTCGACAGGAAGAATTACGTGAAATGGCAGTACCAGTCTGTCATTTTTATGCTCTGATTATCATTGACCTTTAGATGTATGATCCTACGACACAAATAATTAAGTGTAATATTATAATTATATATTGAGGAATATATAACTACAACACATTAATATTAGTACAAGGAAGGGCTTATTGTGAAGCCAGGACCCCTACATTCAAATTATTGATCTTTGTGGATTTGAATCACTTTCATGGTTCTATCATTCCTTTTTTGTCTCTCTCTCTTGGTCTAAGCTACATGATTAAATTGTGCTTACATCAAAGGTTGCTAGGGAAAGTGAGTGCTTATTCGATGCTAGACACTTCCTCTCTTTTTCTTTTGAGTAAATCTTAAACAACTGACAAACATCCAGATTCATGTGATCAATGTGTCTGTGTTCCCAGAGGTTCTAACTCCAATATAGAACAAGTTCCAGAGTCACCCCTTAAAATAACATATCAGATTTCATTACTCTGAGGCTTATATACTCTTTGTATGTTTCTTTTCATACTTAAAATCTGAGCCCATTAAAACAAAACAAAACAAAAAATGTGAGCACATAGCCATCCATGGGTCTACTGACCTGGCTTCTGCTTGTTTTCCCATCTGTAATGGTGAGAATGTTTTTATCCCCTCCATTGCAGTTTAGCCACCAATGAAAATGTGCTGGAGATGGGGTCCTAGGAGTAGAGCCTGTCATGAGGGTTGTTTCTATGAATGGGATGAAATGGCAGCTCTTTATCTTCTCACTATTCTGCTGGCTGCCATGTGAGGAAATGGCCTTCCTTCTCTTAGGACAGGCAGTGCTCTAAGGCTCCATGTCAGAGACTGAAGCCAGACACTAAGCATCCTGGGGCCTTGATCTTAGACTTCCCAGCCACCAGAACTGTTGGAAATCAATTCTTGTTCTTTATCTATTACCCTGGATATAGGATTTTGTCATAACAGCCCAAATGGAATGAGGCAATGATTAACTTTCCTGTTAGTCTTAGTCAATTTAATATAAACTAGACTCAACTGGGAAATGAGAACTTAGTTGAGGAAATGCCTCCTATGGGATATTTCCTTTATTAATGATTGATATGGGAGGACCCAGCCCATTCTGGGTGGTATCACCTCTGGGAACCTGTTCTGAATCATAAAGCAAACTGAGCAAGCCATGGAGAACAATCTAGTAAGTTTTGTTCCTTGATGTTCTTCTCTGTTTCAGCCTCCACCTCCCTTGATGATGGACTGTCATTTGGTAGTGTAAGACAAAATAAACCATATTTTTTTTTGGCCAAATTGATTTTGGTCAGTGTATTGTCATAGCAACAAAAAGCAAAATAGAATAGTGTACCTTAGAGGTTCTTGACTTTGGGCACAGATAATGGTGTGCAAGGAGTCCAGTTATGAATAAGTTTTGTTTATAAACATAGCCTGCATTACTGCTCAACATAATTTAGTATAAATGGCTATACTGAGCCCATAGAAGGGACATCATATCTTCATGTTGTCTTTGTCATTTATCACTGGAAACGGCATGAACAAAATGACACAAAATTGTATGTCATTAATGTTTTGGTCATTATGAGGGACAAAAACCAGCCAGTGGAGTGGAAATGGGCACTGAACTGATAAGTCAGTCTGTAGTCATAGTGGTCCTTGCCTTCAGGGGGCCATGGGATGTAATGGAGAAAGCCCTGGCCAGGTCAGAAAATCCAAAGATGAGGGCAGTTCTAAAGTCAGAGTGTCTCCAGCCAGTGGAAGTCAATTAAACCTTGTCCACACATTTTTCTCTTTCTCATAGAATATATAGAAGCCAGGCATTTAAAAGACAGCAGACCACAGAAAAAGAAAGCTTTTAAGAGGTGACCTGTGCTTACCAAAGCAAGAGTTGCAAGTAGTTCAGGTATTCCTGGGATGAGCAGAAACACCCTCCCAGACACTATGCTTGACATTGCCTCACTGTTGATTGTTTCTGCCCAGAGAGCATCTGTGCAGCATAGCCCCCTCCTTTCCCATTCAGGTCTAGAAGATTTTCCTAGCATTCACTCATTCATTGAAACAAACCATTCATGTACTATTCACTGAGTATAGAATAGCGAGAAAAGGGAAGGCTGGCCAAGAGTTTTGATGGCTTACTAGTGTGTGCTTATGTGTTTAGACATGCAGTTCATTTCTTGACCAAGGTTTCTGTCCTGCCTGGTCCCATAGCCATTCAGTCCCAAAGAAATACACAGAGGTATACATTAATTACAAGCTGATTGGCCCATTAGCTCAGGCTTCTTATTAACCCTTATAACTTATATTAGCCCATAATTGTGTGTTAGCCACGTGGCTTGGAACCTTTTTCAATGAGGCAGTCACATCATGCTTCCTCTGTTTCTGAATAACAACTGCAGACTGACTCTTTTCTCTTCCCAGAATTCTCCGTTCTCATCAGCCTACCTCCACTTCCTGCCTGGTTGCTCTACCTATACTTCCTGCTCGGCTATTGCCAATCAGCGTTTTATTAAAATAACACAAGTGACAGGATAAAAAACCATTGTCCCACAGCAGTTTCTGAGGAACACATGAGAGAAGATGCAGGGGAGATTTGCTTGTAAGTTGGGGAGTACTTTTGTTCTATGGTTTATACATTGCATAGATGCTATAGAGTATAGACTGCTTGGGGTTTGGGAGAAGACACAGGAAGGGGCTGGGACTGTTGTGTGATTTTTCTGGGAGGTGGAGGTTGGGGAAGATGGGGTTTTATTTAAAACACGTTATACCATATTCCATCTTGTCACATGCCTAAGCAACCTTGGGTCATTCATAACTGGTTTTGGCTATGGAAGTGGTTGCACTTCTCTGACTAGTCTCACTGTGTCAGTTTGGGTTGATGAGGTAGGGATACAAGGAGCATAGCATAGAGACTTCTACATATGGTGTTCCTGTGGGAAGCTATGTGTAAGGATGGCCTTTTCCATATGCTCTTCTTAGTCTTGTTGTTGGAAATCTCAAAATGTACTGAGCTATTTGGAGGGTACTGATATAAGGAAAATGTCTCATGTCTCCTGCAGAATTAGTTACTTGTGTGTCACAATGATCACAGCTGATAGAAACAACTTAAGGAGGACATTATGGTTGGGAAGCCATCGTCAAGTTCTTGATGATGATGGACTCTGGTGCAGGCATCTTAGGGTATACTGATCAGGAAGTAAAGAACATGACAGGAGCCAGGGCAAAAGTCATAACCTTCAGAGTCTTTCATTAGTAGCCTACTTCCTCAGGCCATTTCATGGAGGCATTAGCCATTAATCTATGCAGACCCCTGCAGGGGCAGCGTCTTGTGTTAATGCACAAAGTATGCTTTTTTTATGTTTAGCTAAAACTTCATGCTATAAGCTGAGCATGCTCAGAAGCATTTGTGTCCATCACTTTAATCTCCATGGCTTTAACTGAGCATGCTTAGGAATGAATGGATTCTTCTATGAATATTTATAGGCTTCCTGAATAAAATCTGCATGATAATTTTATCCCGGGAGGGCTTTGTTTAGGAATTGGCATCCACACTCATCTTTCCTGCTACAGGTAACATATGATATATATATATTTTAGGTGTGTTAAGTTTTGGTTTTGAACCCTTCACCAAGATAGAAACCCCGCTGTGTTCAAGTGAAAAGGGTTCAACAACTTCCTCCATAGTGCTACTAGTTGGAGAACAAACAAAAGCCTTTAGGTAGTTTTCCAGATACAAACATGGTCATAGGTTCAAGTCACTGACCACTGTCACCTTAGATAAGCTTCGTCAGTCATCTCCGAACTAAAACTGCAACAGTCATCTTCCAGGTTGTTGAGTACGTCAGTAATGAACCCTAGCGGTCAGCGGTTCAGCTAGGGCAGGCACATGATGACCCTTTCCATTTGGATATGAAACAAGTCTGAGATGAGCATAGGAATTCGTACATGGTATAGCAGAATGGTCAGCCCTAAAAATGTATTTACATGAACAAGATGAAATGGACTCAGTAGGTTATATGTATATATTAAATTTTGTATATATGTAAGAAAAGGAAAAGAAGGTATAAATTTGAGAGTCCATAGGGGCAGGTGAGAGGAGTTGGAGGCAGGAGAGGAAAGGGAATGGTGTAAGTATAGGACACATATATTAAACTTAAAAATTAATATATCATATTTTGCATATGAAATAAAAGTCTGATCTGTCAAAGGCCTTTTCTGGCACAACTCCCAGGGGTTTCTTTGGCTAAGGTAAGAGTCACTGCAGCTTGGGGGCCAGCACACAGTACATGGTATCCTTAATGAAAATGGGAAGGCGTCTGTTTGGAAACAGTCATTAACTTTAGGGCTTCTTGTTTAAAGCAATTAAAGCCTGACTTTAAATCACCACATTAAGACATCACAGATACGAGGCTTGTGATTTTTATTAGGTTTTATAATCTTGTTTTTCCCATCTGAAAGAAAAGTGTTTAGAACCATTTTCTGTTCCTTTCCCTATCAAGGGTCTCTGGGGTGACTCAGAGGCCTCAGAGACCCCGACAGACTAGTTACCTGAAAAGAAAAGCTGGCTTTCCTCAGTGATGTGGAGCATGCTGCTACTGGTGTTTCTGTTTCTTCTTTTTTCCTATGTGCTCAGTTAACATATGTGAGACTCCCCCATGATCAGCCAGAGTTAGCCGCAACTAATATTTTGGTGTATTTCGTTCCTGACTTAATTTAGGTTTCTATGAACTGAAATAGAACACATAGTATTAGATTTCACAGTGTATAATTTAAAGTTTAATTTTGTTTTGAAATGTTGTTTTTATTACAGTGTATAGTGTATGTATATGTGGGCAAGGGTGCCACAGCCTGCATGTGGAGGTCGAAGACAACTGGGCAGTCTTGGTTCTCTCTGTAAATCCCACTGGGATAAAAGCCTGCTTTTATCAGGGTGTACTCAAGAATTGCCCAGCTATTGCCACCTAAGTTGGGTTAAAGAGAGCAGCCTCGAGTCCATTTCTTGGGACCCTTTTAAGGAGTGAAATCAAAGTAGTTTCAAGCAAGTTTGCAGAAGAGAGAAAATGGAGTTATAAGGAAGCATTGAAGAATCTCAAAAATATCATGTGGTCACCATGTGATTAGGGAGGGTCAGGAAGGACAGGGGAGGATCAGTGTGTTCTCAAAACCAAGGCAAGGTCATGGGTTTGAGCAGGTCAGGCTCCAGGAAGCAAGCAGCAACTCAGTTCTTACAGTAAATGAGAACTTATTTTTTAATAATGCAGCATAATGGCTCCTGCATTCAAAATGGGGTTAGGCAGGTTCATCTCCTTCCACTTTCATGTGATAACAGGTTGTCAGTCTTGTGCAGCAAACACCTTCATGTGCTGAGCATTCGTACTGGCCTGAACCTTGATTTTTTTTTTTTTGCATCAAGTTTATATCTTTGTTGTGTTATTAAATACTTAATGTTATTTAATGTAATTTTCCATAGGTTTGGAGGTTTTATTTGTTTATATTTTTAAACTGTAGGAGCATAATATGGACTGATTGTTTGGATTTAACATTCCAAGCTTTTGCTTACACAAATAATGCCACCATGAATATACTGACAGGGATCTTCCATAAGTATGTCAACAGAAACATCAATCAAAGAATAAAAATAATTTAACCAGCTTAGTTAGTTTTCCTTGTCAAGGGGACACAGTCTGGAGTCATGTGAGTGGGAAGCCTCATGTGAGAAAATGCCGTGATCAGATTGGCCTGTGGGT
>NW_004949099.1:25971016-26033797 GCF_000317375.1 Microtus ochrogaster | reverse complement strand
ACCCGCCCCACTAGGGGAAATACAATTTTCCTAAGCAGATGGCTCTGGGCTGTTTAGAAAAAAGGTAGCTGAGCATAATTCATCAAGCAAGCCCACAAGCAGCATCTCTTCATGGAATTCCTTCATGGTTTCTGCCTTGAGTCCCTGTCCTGACTTTCCCCAGTGATAATCTATGATCTATAAACTGAAATAAACACTCTTCCTCCCCTAAGTTGCTTCAGGTCAGGGTATTTATCACAGCAACAAAAGGAAATTAGAAGCCACACCTTGCTTCTTATTCCAAACTTCAGTCTGGAAACAATGTCTCAGTGTAACAGTTCAGTCTGCTTCATTAAATCCACACTTACACTCAGTTGCCTCTTAAAAACACCCCCTCTCATTTGATGTGAAAATGCTGTCTTCTCCATTTCTCTCCTCCTTCTGTTGTCTGTCTTCTTCCCGCCTCTGAGGATACCTGATGGCAAAGACATCAAGGAGCTCCCTCCCCCGCCTGTTGTTTCTGGCTGAACTCAGCCGATGCCGAGTCCAGTCAGAGATGAGAAGGAAGAAGAAAGGATCATGAGACAAGGGCTTATTTCCCTGTCTCACCCACACCCCTGTGACCACAGAGTCCAACCATGGTAGCTCACTTTCCACAGCTCTCACTCCTTTTATTTCTGTGACCCAGCCCTTGCTTTGCTTTGCCTTTCTTTGTTGCTAGGCTCCAGGAGAGCTGTGCTGTTTCAGATCAGGTGCCGGCACAATCCCTTAAGGTTTCAAAGGGATCCCTTTAGTCAAACCCCATCCTTGAGTAGTTGTGAACATGGCATGCATGCATTTCTAGGTGGGACCCTAACTCATCAACCTGTCAGTAGTTGCCACAGGCTTCATAGGTTTTCATTGTGTCAGCCAAAGGGAGAGGCCAAATAGGAATTTTCTTCATTGAAATGCAAGAGTCCATGGCAGGGTGTTCATTCTGACGCTGTGCCCATAGTATTTTAAGATTCCATCTAAGCCCTGTTTTTATTTTATTTTAAAAAGTAAGATAAAATGGTATAGTTCTAAAGATTTAAGAAATTTTTTTCCAACAAAAATAAGACAATGTAAGCTCTCTGAAAGAAATACTTCATTGCATATTTACTCTGTGTGTGTGTGTGTGTGTGTGTGTGTGCACACGCCAGTGCGTGTGTGGAGGTGAGAGGACCTGCTGAAATTGGTTCCCTCCTTCTATCCTTCTATCTATCGTCCTGCTGGTAAGTCAGATTGTCAGGCTTGGTGGCAGGCACCACCATCCACCGAGCCACTTTGCCAGCCACTCATCTAAGTTCTCTTGAAAACATTTCTTCTTAAACTAAGTGAAAAGTTCAAATTAACCTTGTGGCTGCTCATAGTGTTTAGATGAGTCACTCATTTAGTGTCTGAGACTTCTAATATTTCCAACCACAGACTAACTTTTGCCTGGAAATGTCAAGTGGCATAATACTTAATCTTTATGAAGCACCCGTTTCATCCAATGAATAGACCTCTGTCTTCCGATTATCTGCTTCAGGGTTTCCCAGCCCCAGCAGCATTGCCACAGTGGTCTTTCCCTACAGAGAGCTGTTGTCTTGTACAGTATAGAATTTCTAGCTTCATCCTGATTTTGTACTAGGTACTATGGTATACCCCCAGGTGTGACCATCAAAACTTTGTCAAAATATTGGCAAATGTCCTTTAGAAACCAACACTGCTCTGGCATGAAGACCAGGCCTTTAAATGTCTGCATACCTTTTTATTGCTCCTTATGGAGCAGAGGTTGATACAAATGAGGACTTGAGCATTTTCTAGTTTGCCTGCCAGTGGTGGTTTGATGACGGTGTGCAAAAGTTTTCAGACTCTACCACAGTTGGGCCCATTTGAGGCATGGTCCAATGATTTGAGAGGCAGAGTGAATCTTTTCAACTCATGATCTGATCACACTGGGGTTGGATTTTAGTTTCCTTGCTTATTTATTTTTGCCTCCCCGAGCATCTTTGATCCTCATTTTATTCACAAGCTGCTAGTTGTCTTCACCCAATGGTGTCACATGGATCACAATTAATTCTCCTAGTAATAATGTATGGTAACATGCATAGAATACTGCCAGCCAAGGAAGCTCACACAAGTTTTCATGGCCAGGGTTTTTACTGGAGCCAAACATATAAGCGTGGGTTGCCTAAGCAACTCATCTTAATTTCTTGAACAGTATTTACTTCCATCCCTAGGGGTCAAACTGATGCAGCATGGCCCAGGTCCCAAATAAACAAGCAAACAGCAAGCTTTTATTATGAATTGCATGGTAAACATGATTATGTAGTATGGCCCAAGACCTCAGTGCCATATAAGTACGAGTGGGCAGGAGAATCCAGGTGTGCAATGGCCCACTCTCAGAAGCAACCACAGGAAAGGTGCTATCTTTGAAAGGTGCAGGATTTGAACATGAGTCTGATGAGTCTATTGTAGCTGAGAAGGTCAGAATATTTGTATACTTTGTTCCTCAGTGAGTCCTAAGTTATTAAAATGGTACCAGGCACAAGCTAAATGCTTGCATTAAAGTTGTCCATATCAATAGACCCAGCAGTATCTGATGCATATATATTTATTGGTGTATGCTCACCTGTCCTATAGAACTTAGTCTTGGAAATAAGACTGTAGCTGCCAAAGAATGAAGAATGCCAAGACAGACAGACAGACAGACAGACAGACAGATGAGCTTCAATAGGGTGGCCTGTGCATGCTCTGATGAAGTTGCACCAACTAAAGAACAACTCTACACCTCAGTGAGTTTATGATGTACAGTACAGGGGGAAGGGTTGGATGTCTCAGGAAATCTCAGGTGAGAAGTCTCAGGTTCCAGTCACCTAGGAGGAAGAAGCTGCAGCTGTTAGTTTTTGCACACGCTACAGACATTTTCATACGGACCAAAGAAAGACTGCCAATTCTTAGCCTGCCCTGGAGCAGGGAGCAGAGGCTGCCTTGCCATTCCAGTGGATCTGATGCACTGGTTCTTGGCAACAGGACATATCCACTCAGGACTTCATCTACTCCCTGTCCATTCACTTCAGACTTCCTTGGCTCCCCACACATGCCACTGAAGAGTGTTCTATACCCAGGTGAACTTGTATATGAGAACAAGTCCAAGCTTCCAGAGGTCAAAGAGAGATACAGACATATACAGGACTGTACATAGTACCATTTACCAGTGGGGGGGATACTAATGGATTTCGGCAAGACCAGTTGGAGCCTTACCGTTTTGGGTCAGAGGGAAGGGCTTGGCTATTGATCAGGACAAAGGTGACCTTATTCCAGCTGAGATGTACCTGGTTTGTTTCAAACTCTTTTCACAGTCTCAGAGACATTGCTGGAGACAGAGTTAAGATTATAGCTGCAAAGCTCTATACTCCACTTTAGTGGTTCTTCTTGTTTAGTGTTTACTAAAAAAAACCCATAGGATTACTCTGGGAAGTTATGATAGCTACGACTCAAGATGGCTGCAGTCATGTCAATTCATACAGAGCTCATACATCCAAAAGTTTCAGGGTAAGCCTAAAGGTTCTCAAACCCAGGGACTAGTTACAGTTCAGTTCCAAAGGTAACCTGCAGGTAACATCCCCATTCTCTTGGAAAATAATATTTTTCTTAAGTTTTACCACCTTCTGAATGAGGCCACAGTGTAGAGGGCAATTTACTTTATTCATCATCTACTGACTGAAATGTTAATCTCATCTAAACCAAGTCTCTACAGAAACATCTAGAAGAATGTTTGGCCAAATAAATATCTGGATACCCATGGCTGCATAATGTCACATAAAACTAACCATTATAGTGGCCAATAAGTATTGTTAATAAGTCAAGCTTGGTGGCACATGTCTCAGTCCCAACACTTTGGAGGCAGAAGCAGGCAGATTTCTGAGTTTGAGGACAGTCTGGTCTGCATAGCCCTGACTGACTTGGAATTCACTATGTAGTTTTAGAAGTATTGTTAATAAGCTATAGACAGGTATAGACATGCAGAGGACAAGCCAGATTGTTAGTAAATGCTCAATAAATATTGTTGGTTGAGGGAAAGGTTTCAAGACCATCTGAGGTTCAACAATTTTTTAGAAAGAGTCCCGGAACTCAGGTAAGCTAATATGGCCATGGGAATGAGAAAACCAAGACTCATACTGGTTGCTCTATACTCATTGGTGGTCAGAGTTTCTTCTCCTTGCTCTCAGGCCTGAGGTCCATGTAGAACCACTCAATGCTTCTGTCCCACTGATCCCTTCATCTTCTCGAGCATGCCCCTTCCTAACTCAGCAACTCCTTTCCTGGGCTGTGGGATAGATTTTTACAGAGACAATATCTGCTTCTTTTCTTAGAACTGAGTCGATAATGGTGAGAATGTTTTTCTTGTCCCTTCGAAAAAAATAGGAGTCAAATAAAAACAGTAATTTTAGGTATAACTAAATCAGACAGTTTATCCCCCAGGCTATTGCTACAAGAGAATCTGAAGGAAAAAAAAAGTTAGAAAATATCCTCAACTGGGTAACTCACAGTGAATAAGACAACGACATATTCCAATGGATACCTGAAATTAATTCAATATTTCATGTAAGGGCAGAAGAGTTCAAAACAAATGTGGTCCCCAGGTCCCGAAATGAAACTCTAACAATTTCCTCTTCTTTTACTGGAGGAAACACTTCACTGTGAAGTTATTGTTATTGCCTTGCTGTTTATTTATTTATTTTATAAAGGAATACTCAACTATTTGTGTGTTATTGCTTCTAAAACCTGCAGGTCAAGAATCTCAGGGATTTGCCAGCCGCTAGAACTTCTCCTGACATTTAAAAAAATTAAATGTAAAATTATTTCAGCAATTGAAGCAGATGATGTCAAGTGACCTATCAGAATCATACTTTATGCCAAAATTTCTTTTGGTAGTCATTTAGTCATGTGAAGGTTCCCACATAGAATGTGGCATGACAGTAAGGGACCTGGTCTTTGGGACTTCAGGGAAGAGATGACTGTCCTTGTCACAGTGCTCGGGAAGGTTCTGAGAAAGACGAAGACACCCTCTGCTACTGTGTGCTTCTTGCTTATCTTCTACAGCATATGGACCTTTATTGTGTCCCAGACTCTTCCTAGTGATGTCTTGACTCTGAGTCTTTATGTTTGAACATCTCCTAGAGTGTTTGTGGCTGGCTTTTTTATCTCCTTCATGTCAGGCACCAAGCTGGCACCTCACAGGGACTTCATAACTGTTCCCTGTCAAAGTGATGTTCGATTTTCCTTCATAGCATTGTTCTGGTTTCAATTATGTTTAATTATCTGTTGCCTCTCAGGCCTCCTCATTCTCCCTGGTATCCATAGCTTTTGCTGTGTCCAGTCTATACAAATGAGTAAACCAGTTGATGGAAGTGCTGGGAAGTACTTCCTGAGAGCTTACCAGGATGTAACTGTGATAATGGAGGAACTGTGTAGACTCCAGGTCTTCCTAGATTTCAGGTAGTTTTTTTTTTCATGAGCAATAAGTCCAATCAATGATGCCTATATGGCCAGGCAGAGACTATAGGCAAACTTTCCTCCATTGAAAGATTAATGATTCCAGACTGCCAGTGGGCTGGTGTGGGATATTTGTACACTGTGTGAAGTTGTATTGCTGTGATTGGTGCAATAAAAATCTTAATAGTCAATAGCTAGGAAGGAGGTATAGGCAAGATTTTTCCGGAAAGAAAGGAGGAGGAGGAGAAGGAGTAATCTAGGTGAACAGGAGAAGCCAGGAGACACAGAGAGACACAGGAGGTGCAAGAAAGGGGAGTGGTAGTGGCAGGATGTAGTTTAATAGAAATAGGTTAATTTAAGGTATAAGAACTAGTTAGGAACAAGCCTAAGCTATAGGTTGAGCTTTCATAATTAATGAGAAGTCTCCATGTTATTATTTGGGAGCTGGCTGGTGGGACAAAGAAAGACTCCTTACAGACTGGCCGATTTTATGGCAAGGTTCCTGCAGACACTGATATCCATCCAGGAGATGAGAAAGAGAGAACTGTGAATTGATAGGAAATGTTAGGGCCCAGGTCTAGAAGTGATGTTTTTCACTTTGCTCCATTATCCCTTCTTTTTCTTTTGGGTCTCAGTATGGTAAACATGACCAAATAGATGCAAAGGTGAGGTGGCTACAGGTGTGGGCACCTGCTTCCCTGTGACTGGGTCACGATGGCAGAGACCTGCCACCTACACTGTTACCTGAGGAGCCCTGTGAGGACAAAGCCTGGCTCTTTCTATCAACCTGAGCTGAGGGTCTAGCATGGGGACTATCTGAATGAATAACTATCCATCTCTTGATCCCCAATTGTTTTGGTGACACCAGTTCAGCTACGGAATTTAAAGCAGTATGGAGACAAAGTAAGAACTGTACAAGCACTTAACCATCAAAGAGAACCCCTCTGTCCCTCTTATCTGTCTCTGTCTGCCTGCCTTCTTGATGCCTGTGTGTCTGTCTCTGTCTCCATATGTATAGGTGCATGTATATGTACCTGAACAGGTGTACATGTACCCATGTGTGTGTTGTATGTGGAGGTCAGAGGACAGTCTTGAGTGCTGTTTCTCAGGAGCTGACCTCTTTTGTTTGAGATGGGGTTTCTCACCTGCAGAGAGCTTACAAGGCTGGCTAAGCTTTTTGGCCCATAAGCTCCAAGGACCTACCTGTCTATGGCTGCTCAGAGCTGAAATTACAAGTATGTGCCACCATTTCGGAATGTGAGTTTCTATCTTCTTACTTATTCCCAGAGACAAAAGGTGAATCTTTAGTCTGCTTTTTCTCTTGACCCCACGTTCTGCTCTACTGAGTATGCTCCATAGAGTGGAGCTAAGGGCTCCACTAAGATGTTGGAAACTCTCTCAGATATCCAATTAGGAAGGCTGTGGGTTGAAATTGCTCACTGGATCTTCCTCATGCTCCTGAGTCGACGTTTGATTCTTTGGTGGACTCTGGACTTGTGCCCAATCACAAAAGGGTAGCCCATGCAGGACAGGCTCAAATTGCTTGCCCTAAAGAGGCTGATATGTAAGAGGGGCTATGTTGATGGAGTTCTTACCTGGAGAGAGCAGGATTGTGGGAAACATTGGATCTAGGAGACTGAGTTGTTTTGATCACTTAAACTGTTTTAGAAAGTTTGTGTTTCATTTGAAAGAGAATATCAGGTAACACTCTGGAAAATTCCTGTGTATGTGTGCAAATGCCTGTGTGTGTGTGTGTGTGTGTGTGTGTGTGTGTTGCTCAGGGCACAGACCAGGAGAAAAAAAACCTTCTCACAGCATGTACCATCCTTCTTCCACCCTCCCCTGCTCTCTCTTTGGGGTCCATTGCCGTGACAGATGGACCCTGCTTGGCTCTTACTGTTTCCCTTTAAGTCAAAAATACACACACTGTTACTTTGTCCTGTGATTTACGGAGCGCTTCCACCCAGTAAGCTGTAGGAACCTTTTGAAAACTAAGTGTTATGTGATCGTGTTATGGACCAAGAAATAGCCTGCCAGATGATATCATCATTGCTTTTAATTTTCATCATTCTCTCATTTTTTTTCTCATCATAAAACTCTTCAAAGGTAACTGTAAACAGGTATGATACTGTGTTATGTCCTGAAGTCTTGAGTGATGGTTGGACGTAGGGATTAGGCAAATTGCCTATGTCCTCCAGGTATCCTGTGACCAGTAGCTTTATTTTTTATCTTTATTGTGTATGAATTGCGGCAGCAGTGGGGGGTTCTGTGTGAAATGTAACAACAGGACAACAGAGAAGCGCTCTTTTCTTTGTGACATGCATTTCAAAGGAATTTTATTGAGATGTGGACCCCTTACCCGAGAGTGTCAACACTCATGGTGTTGTAACATATTACCAGTTTAGAAGTGGTAATATGTTACTATAGTGGTTTAAGGTATTATTCAGTTAGTAGCATTGTGTCCTTGTTCCCAATATCTATACCCGGAACCCACCCCACTCCATTTCATCCTGGCATCAACTCCAAACACTGAAGTTCAAAGCCTCATCTATTAATAAATATCCACCAAATGAATTAGAGATGAGAGTGTCTGAGCCATCCTGAGGCAAAACTCCGGGAGCATCTGCTGCTTCCATCAAGTTCTACAGCCCTTGGGTGCTTGTTAGAACAGCACCCCAGCTCTAGGCTGGTGCCTTAAGCAGAAAATGTTTACTTCCCCCACTTCTGGAGGCTTGAAGGTCAAGGTCAATGTGTGGCAGTCAGGGAAAGCCAGCTCTGACTGCAGAAGGACCTCTTTCTCATGTCTGGAGAGAAAGACCTCCTTGGATCTCTTCCTAGGAGAACACTGATCCCCCTGCATGGATCCTGTCTTCTTGCTTTTATCTCATAGGCCCCACCTTACTGAGATTAGGTTTAAACATATTGACATCAAGGACAGATGTTCAGTTCGCGGGGCACATAGAAAGGCATCCTCTTTTAGCACTGTAACTCAAGCTTCTCTATACAACTTGGGGTCAAATTCAAGCCCTCCTGATTGCACACGTGCTCTTAACCACTGAGCATTTCTCTTCTCCAGTCACTGCTATGTATATTCTTCTACATATTTTATTTCTGTAGGTATTTTTTCTTAGGTATCACCTAGGATTGGTAAGTTGAATGACAAAATGTTTTCTAAAGGGACTGAAACAATTTATAGGGAAGTATGAGAGAGTTCTGCTAGCTAGCGTCTTCATCAACACTTGGCATTATAGTCATTCATTCTTACCATACTAGTGAGTATCTAGTAATACATGATGGTGATTTTTGTTCACAATACAAATATTTCTTGATAATAATGACCTTGGTCACATGTTCACATTTATTTATTATCAATTTGGGTATAGTATTTTGGCAATTTTCTTTTTACCCCTTTCCTTATTTATTTTACTGTTTGGCCTCTTCCCTATTACACATATATACACATCATGTATATATGTGGGTGTGGGTATGTTTCTACACACACACATATGTATATATATATGCACACATATATAGAATTTATAAAGATTAGATGTATTTTGCTCCTTATGGAAGCAATACATTTCCTTTCACCTCATGGCTTGCCTTTTCCTTTCTAGCTCTTATGTCATGTGCACACATACATACTTAGTATCTTTAGTTCACAATGTCTGGGCTGTAATACATTGTGTCTGTTCCTGTCCCATTGGCAGTGGTAGCCTGTTCATTTCATGGTTGCATAAGGTCCCATCATTCTTAATTCTGACTCTGTACTCCACTTCCAAATCATTTTCCTTAATTGTAACTGATTTGTGGGTCTTACATACACACATTTTGATATCCAGTAACAGAAACATGACCAGATTATTATCTAAAAGTTTTATTGTCTTTTCTTTCTCATTTGCATAATAGTGAGTCAGGAAACTATAGCTAGTAAAAAAACAACTGGACTTTGTTTGGTCAAGTTATATTAGAACACAGCCATAGTCATTCATTTGCATATTAGCTATACTTTGTTTCCATGTGATAACCATAAAATTTAGTCATTTCACATCATCTGGAAGCCGAAGCTACTTTCCAATTGGCCCTTTGCAGTAAAAGTTTGTAAGTTCTTGCTTTTGACCCATATCATACTTGCTTGAAATGAATGCGTTTTCCTATTTCTAAAATGGCTTTTCCCTTCCCAGTGGGACTCATTTCTTCTTTGCAGAAATATTTATTCAGCAACTACCATGTCAGACTTTGTATGATAAAAGTGTGCTTCATACTCTGTAGGACTTTCAATTGCAGCATGGTCCTTGTTGCTGGGATTTTGTCATCCAGCAAAGATGAGTGTAAATTATTCAACAGACATCAACTGAGTAGAGCCTAGTGTACATTGTGTGAGGACACAGCCGTTATGTGAGGACTAGGGACTCATCAGAAGGCTATCGGTTCTCAAAGGTCAAGGCATTCCTGATACAGGACAATGACCACACACAGAAAGCTTACCGCCACCGAGGAGAGTGAGAGAAATGCCATTTGGGGCTCATGAAATATAGCCAAGACAAACATGGGGAACCCCCTCCCCCAATTTTCATGTTTAGAAGAGGTTGTGAAGCTGCTTTGTCTTTGTTCTCAGTCAGACTTGTCACATGCCTACCCTGGAGGGCTGTGAACGTTGGTCACTTTGCTCATTATATTAGTTATCCTGATAATTATAGGGTCTCAGAAATAATACTGATCGGTTCAAATAGAGAGCTGCTCCCAGGATCTACTGAAATGCAACTAGAGTAGAGTTGTTAATTCTGCACACACATTTAAAGGATGTTTATATATATATGCACACGCACATACACATGCATGTAATTTATCTTATGTTTATACATCTCCCCCATAGGACTCTTAATAACTTTTTATGGCACTACAATGGCTTCTCAGTATCTCTTCCTCCATCATTCTACAGGTTTCTGTTCTGAGTCTAGGTGGTACGATATCGGCAGTATCTAGCATAGGAGACAGCCTCCCCCGCTCCCCTCCAGGACACTGTAAAGCATGACAGGTTTGAGAGACACTTGTTAGGAGATTGCAATTACAAAATTAAAGCACACATCGAGTCGGTGTCATTTCAAAAGCATGAGTGGGCATGAAATGTCTTCCCCAAGTCCAGCCATTAGCTCGTCAGCCAAAGGCTGTGTATTATAGACCGCGGTGATGCAGAGCATTCCGTGTACTGAAGTGAGTACTGATGACAATGTAAATGCCACCTGCTGCTCTAGAAATGCCAACCGTCTGGGCTGCTGGTATTGCTAATATTTCATTTTTGTCCTGTGTCTTGGAGTTTCCACAGTTTTGCTTAAATAACCAGGCTGCCTTTTGTTGTTTGCTTTGCAATGACCGTGGCTCTGAAGAAATGCTTGTTTTTCTTCCAGAAGTCTCTTTGTTCCTTATTCTTCCTTATAAAAAAAAAAGAAAGCAAAATATCACAAATTTGGGCTTCTCTTGCATAACTCAGCTATCAGTGGTGTGAGACCCGAGCCATATGAGCCTTGGGTTGCATGACCTCTTAGGATGATTGGTGTTTAATGTCAGCTTGATTAGATTTAAATCACTGGAAGCACACACCTTTGGATGTGTCTATAAGAAGAGTCACTTATCTACATGAGCAGTGAGTGAGCAGAAACTGTGATTTCGAGAGGTGTTCCATCTCTCTGGAGTGGAGGTTAGCTCCTGACTCTAAGTTCAATGTCTAACAGCAGAGTTTGAATCCATGCTTGATTACTTTATGCGCACGTGTGTGTGTGTGTGTGTGTGTGTGTGTGTGTGGTTTATGTGTATGGTATGTAGGTATGTATATCATATCTAACCTGGGATGGTGGAAAAAACAGACCAAAGCTGCAGTGTAATGTTTTGGAATCAGCGGATAGCTAATGTTTCTTTTATTGCTTCCTGTAGATCTAACCACCCATTACATTTCCCTGGAGTCTCTGCCTCAAGTATAAGAATGAGGAATTTTACGTTATACTTAAAAGCCCATGGTGCTTCTGGCCTAGGTAGAAGAAATTGCTAAGTTACCCAGCAGGGAAAGCCTGTGAGCCAGAGAGCAGAGACTGCAGTACTTGTATCTGCCCAGATCTGTTCTCTTGAGGGTCCTGGCGAACCAAGCCGATGGTGTTCAGGAAAGGTGTTTAGATATTCAGCCTCTCCAAGGACTCCAGGTTCACCACTACTACAGAGCCCATTATGGAATTTTTTTGCTAAACCTTCTGGGGAAGTGAAAGCTCAAACTAATTTTCAATTTGTATTTTTCCCCTGAAGACAGCATAATGAGATCTCAAACAAAGGTCATTTCAGGAAGGAAGCAGAAATGTTTTACCCACTTACAGCAAATAGTCTTCCTAAATTTGAGAATATTCCCATACATCCTGTTAGTTTGGAGAGAGGATGGAGGTAAACAGCTCAATAGGAAATTCCACTCTGAACAGTTATGAATCACCGACCTATAAAAGACAATTGATTTATATTTAATATAGAATATTTTCTACTTCTTTGTTTCTAGTGTAGACTATGGTATTCTAGCATCATCTAATGATTGTTATTTTTATTTTTTAAAAGAAAATATCCCTTTGTATTATTTATGTAGAATACTGCATTCAAATCAACATGTAAAAATATGAAAAAAATATGATGGAATTCTACCTTATGTATGCATGCATTGTATATGTGTGATAGGGTAAATGCATGCGTCTATTTGTTTATATCTATACACACAAACATTCAAATGTATATATGTGGTTGCAATGCATGCATTCTTTTTAGTGAAATAACAGTCATTGCCATGATCTGTGATTTATTCTATTGATCTATTTAAGTTTAATTTGTCTTAAGAAAGTGGCATCATTGATGTAGGAAGCAATGATGGGGCCTGTGAAAGAAATGTGAATATTTTTCCTAGTAGTTTTTGCATATGCCTACCTATTGCTATTTTGCAATTGGCTCCTCAGTTGTAGAACTGTGGCTGCATTCAAGAGGGAAATGGACACAGAAGGAAACATCGCCTATGTGTCCTGATGACTTAGACAGTGTTTGATTATTTTCATTCTTCCCTCAAATTTAAAGTCCTTAGCTACAGAGTTGTTTTTTTTTTTTTGTCAGGGTTCCAGGGAACCAGGTGAACCAGGAATGTCCACACTCTCCACCCATTCATTGCCTGAGACATCTCAGAGCCACTTGGTGGACAGGAAATTTAACTAGGGGTAGGGAAGCAAGGTGACTAGTTTTTATAAAAAGATTTATTTTTATTTTATGTTTATTGGTGTTCTGACTATGTATGTGTACCAGATGCATGCCTAGTACTCTTGAAGGCAAGAAAAGAACATTCAATTCTCTATAACTGAGTTATTAAAGATTGTGAACCACCATACCAGTATTGGAAATTGAATGCAGGTCCCCTACAAGAGCCCCAAGAACCCTTAGCTGCTGATTTATTTTTTTTGGCATTATGATGCTTAGTTTTCATTGCCAATTCAACATAATATATAAGCACTTGAGAAGGGGGTCTCAATGAGGGATTGTCTAGATTGGGTTGGTCTATAAGTTGTCTGTTGGGGATTGTCTTGATTGTTTTAATTGATATAGGAAGATCCAGCCTGGTTCCGTTCCAGAGTCTGGGTTCTGGGCTGTATAAGGACAGAGAAACCAGGCAGAGAACTAAACAGGCAGACATTGGTTTCTCTGTGCTCCTGACTGCAAGTGTGATGTGCCAGCTGTTTTAAGTCCCTGCCAGCCTACTTCCCTGTTGCAATGAAGCATTGAAACTGTAAACTGGGATTATAAACTAAGACAAACTCTTTCCCAGTTTAGTAGCTTTTGCTAGGAAATGAGACTTGAGCAGGAAACAGTGTTTGGCAAACTGACAGAGGTTCCAGGGGGCTGCAGCATGGGGTTGGTGACAAGCTTTAGTCAGATTGTGCAGGAACTGGGAAGTTGAGCCACAGAGCTGGGGCTTTGCTTGTTGCTACAGCAAGTAGAGTAGAGCCCCACAGGAAGTACCTGCTAGAGTCCAAACTCACTGTCTTCAGACCCCAAGACAAAGAAATAAAACATCAATTATGATGAGGCAAGAAGTGAGCTCAGCCTAGCTATGGGGTAATCACCAAATAGCATGTCTGCTCTGTCCCTGATTGGGTGACTTGTCTCATTGCTGCTATCAGAAGCCACTTGAGGAGGGAATGGTTGTTTGGCTAAAGAATTGGAGTAGTCATAGTGGCAGGAGTGTAATGTGGTTGCTCTCATTGGATCCACAGCCAGGAAGCTAGCCCCCCTTTTTCTTCAGTCTAGGACCCCAGCTATGGGATGGCTCTGCCACAGTTAGTGTGTGCTTTCCAATCTCAGTTAAACCAATCATGCCAGGAGCTTTGTCTCCTGGATGGTTCTATGTTCTATCAAGTTCACAATCAATTTTAACCCTCGCACTCCTCCATTGGGTCACATTGCCATCAGTCATGAGGAGAGCAGGGATGCGAGAGAGCACTCTGTCCTGCCACATCCTGCTTTGCAGGGGCCTCAGCACTGGGCTAGCCTGCACTAATGTTATAGCTATAAGCTAAATAACCCTATCAAATATGAGCAATGAAGTAACGAGCCTCAGGTATCTTGTAATAGCGATGGAAAGCTGACTAATAAGTGGGGAGGGACTAGGAAGGGGTCTATCAGAATTTCATAGGAAATGAATAGTTACACTCAAACATGACTAAGTCTAAAAGACCGGTCTGAGACTTTTAATAGTCCAAAGTAACTGACAGCTCTTACAGACTTCTTTAACAGCAAGGGGATTTTCACCCAGGAAATAGCCCACAACTCTAGAATTTTACAGTGGATAGTTGTTGGAGAGTTCTGGAGAAGACAAATTCAGTTTATATTTAGATGCTAATCTCTTCCTAGTTAGGACTTATCCATGTTAAGGCTTCTTCCTAAATAAGTTAAAGTACACGCCAATGTGAAATCTGAGCAGTGAAAATGGAAAGGGGATTTATAGGAAAGGATAAATGTTTAAATTTCTATATTCTCAGGAAATTACTAAGAGCTAAATGAAGATTGTTTTTAAAAACTGAGATAATATAGTTACTTATTATTATGCAAAATCTTCTGCAGTTGACTCAATTTCATAGTGTAATAATGTAATTTTGTTTTCTTAAGAACTTAATAATTAAAAAAATACTCTTTCCCCATCGAGTTGAAATGAATGCTTTTACTCTTATTAGATTTTCCTATTAAAACTGGAAAGAACTTCTCCACGGCCCCCCTTCCCCAAACCCAATGAACATTTCTAGAACATCTCTCTGTGGAAAAGCCTGTAATGGCTTGCAATCTATCAAGATGTTCATTTGGATTATTACAGAGAAGCATTGTTGATTAATCAAAGAAAAAAGAAGAATAGAACCAAACAAAGAACGCAAGTGATGCCTGCGTCTGCCAAGCTCAGGGTTAAAATGTCAGGTGAGACCCTTTCCGACCATGTCAGAGCAGGATTTTAGTGGGGGGGCCAACTCGACCCTTTGAAGAGAACCTTGTGGTGGTAAGCAAGGAGATAGTTACAGGGGATTGTCTACGGGGGAATCTGCATTATATGGACTTTTATTTTGCAAAGAGAGGGAGAAGAGAAAATGAGACAGAGGAAAGGGGAAGAAAGAGGGGGAAGGATGGGGAAGAGAGAGGGGAAAGAAGTGGGAGGAAGGGGAAGAGAGAAGAAAGTGGGGAGAGAGGGAAGATAGGAGAGTAAGGGAGAGGAGGAATGGGGAGAAAAAAGAGAGGGAGGAAAAGAGGCAAAATGAGGAGAGAAAGAGAGGGGTGGGGGGAAGGGGATTGCACGGAAGAAGGGAGGGGAAAGAGAAAGGGCAAGAAAGAGGAAAGAGGGAGGGAGGGAGAAAAGCAGAAAGGGAAAGAAGGAAAGAGAAAAGGAAGGTTTGGAAGGGGAGGGAGAATTACGTAAGTTTAGCTTGTTGTCAGGAGGTGTGTCTAGACCTTTATCCTACACATGTGTGCATGCATATGTATCTGGACCTTTGTTCTACACATGTGTGCACACATATGCAAGCACTCATTTTTCTTTTACTTTTTTTGAAAAGGGAAATTTTCTTACACTCATTCATGAAAAAAACAGAACAGAATTCTTCATTTTGTATGGACTTTCTGGTGACTGCAAAAGCCGGTGGTTATTAGAATCAAAGCCATCCAGGCTGTGTTTTAAATCACCAGAACACAGCCTCTGTGATACAGTCCCAGGAGAGGACTGCTCCCACAAGCAGCCCTCGCCTGGATTTAAAAAAAAAAAAAACTCACACGGTATTAATCTCGATTCTGTTGTCATCTAATTTTGAACAAAGGCATTAAGACCACACTGTTCAATGCATCAATCACCACACAGGAAACTGTGCTGACATCCGCGATGAACTTCACAGTTGATTAGCGGCCTTGATTAAACAGTGCTGCAGATGATGGGAAAACATAATTCCCAGGGCACGGGCTCTCTGGAGTTCAGAAGGGAGAAGTGGAAAGTAGGAGAGAGTTGGGTGACTCATGGGGAACCTGGGGCTCTCTGAAACAGATATCCTAGAAGTAGATAAGCAGACCTGAATGCTGACGGTGTAGGGTAGTCAGGAAAAAGCCTTGGGTGTCTTTAGAGAAGCAGAAAAATACAAACCGCCCCGGGTCAGCTCTGGTAGCTGAGGCTACCTGTGCAAGACCTGCATAAGACCAGGCCAGTCACAATCCCAGTGGGAATCCCGGGAGCTCCCCAGACCACCCTTAGTTGAGGAGCTATTGGTAGTTGTCTGTTGAGGGAAGGGGGGTCATTTTCTTTGGGGGATGAGGCCACTGGTAGCTTGTCTATGCTTCAGCTGAAAACCCGGCACATGTGCTGATTTGCTTCAGGAATATGTATAAGCTGGGAAATTAGGAGCAGGACATATTGGGGGAGGTTCAGGAAGAGTTAAGGAGACATGCGGGCATGTAATCATATTACATTGCATATATATGTGAAATTCTCTAATAATAAATTTAAGACTCTTTTAAAACAAAGAAAAGTAGAAAAGTAAAATTTTGCATTAAAAAAAACACTACCATAACTAACAAACTTCCCCCCTCCCCAAAAGAACAACCTACACAATGAAGCAGTGGAATGACTCTGAACACTGACATTAGCCAGCTAGCGCCTTTTTGGACAGTGGCATATAAATAATATCAAAATGTTCTGCTCTTTAAAAAAAAACCTGATTTTTCCTGAGAGATTGGAAGAATGGGAGGAGGTAAGCTGATGACATTTTGATTGCAGTCCCCACTTGAAAAGGCTTTGTGGGACGTTGTGCTTAACACTGTTAAGGAAACAAAAGTGCCAAGTGTGTCTGCCACCTTGATCCGCACTTCCAAAGAAGAAAATGCTAAGACTAAGACATTTGCTGCAGCTCAGAGCCTGAGTTTCCAGGAGTGTCTGCAGCACTTGTGCATATCACTCTCAGCTAACCTGCTTGGGGATGGGTGGGTATTTATTAACTTGTGCTTTGTCCACTGGTGTTCCTGACCCTCCTTTAGCACTTCCCATCTTCTCCACAGTCAGCACCTCCTTCTTCATTTGAGGGATTCTCTCTTCTAAGTGTATACCATATTTTCTATTCTGTATCATACCTCTCTGTTTTAGGTTTATGTACTTTACCAAGCCTTTTAAGGGTAATGGTTTTTTAGTTCACAGACTAATTGAACATTTAATAAATGCAATGAGTATATATTAGTAGATGTATAGAAATATGAATGGTGGATGGATAAGGATGGATAGATAAATGAATAGACAGTGAGAAGGATGATTATATATATATTTATTTATGATATAAATAGATGGCTGAGTGAATGAGTAGATAGGTGGTAAGAAGGGAGATAAATGCATGGATGAATGGGGATATAAATGGATGGGTGAATGAATGGATAATGGGAAGGATGGTTGGCTTATATGGGTAGATGAATTGATGTGTGACAATATAGATGGATGAATGGATAGATGATGAATGGATGGTTGGAAGAATGTAAGATGAATGGGTGGGTCAATTAGTGGACAGATGAATGGAAAGTATGGAAGGCCTGATGGATGGATAAATAATGGATGGATTTATGAATATAATAAATGGACAGATGGATAGATAGATCAATAAAAATAAAGTAGTAACTATGATTTAAAAAACAATATTTAGTGTTAGGCTAATAGAGACTTGGCTGTTTTTTTAAATAGACCTTTAAATGGTTCAGTGGGTAATGGTATTGCTTAAAAGCAAACATGTTTTCTTTATTGTGTGGTATCATCCCTTGAGCCTACCTTCTGTTTGTTTTCCATCAAGGTTCAGGTACAGTAGTTGCTACAACTCTATGTGCACCCTGATTAGCAAAGCATAGGAGGAGCAGTTTAAAAAATATGTCTTAAGCTGTCACATAAAAATTTTATGGAACAGTATTGATGAATTGTAACCATATAATAGCCCAAAAAACTTTTCTCATTCTCTCTATTTTTATTTTATCTTCATAACTTTCCTTAATATTTATGATAGAGGATTGAAAAAATTACTTTTGTCAGTTTGCTGTATCCCCTTTAATAGAAAAGAGGGAAAAAGTAGTTAAAATTTACCCCCAATGCTATAGAAATAAAAGTGATGCATCCTATGAGGCTCCTCTGTAGGTATTCTTTGAAATTAAGTGAACTCTCTTAAACATAGGATGTTAAACTTTACGCCAGGTCCCTATCTATGCTCAGATGTGATATCATTTGTGCCTCTTATTGCTGTTGCAATATTCTGCTTCTCTGGAAAACCACCCTTAAAACATAGCGTTCAGTAGTTTAATACTGTGTCTGTAAGATAAACATCCAGTGGCTAGTTTGGATAAATACAGATGTTACTATCTTGTTTTCACATAGATCAGAAAGGTGTATGTGTGTGTGTGTGTGTGTGTGTGTGTGTGTGTGTATGTATCTGTGTGTGTGTCTATGTATGTATGTGTGAGGAAGGGAATGGGAAAGGGGGGAAGTGGAAGAGGGAGTGGGAGCGAGACCAAGAGAGAGAGGGACTAATAAAAAAGTAGGCATGCTCATATTCTCTAGAAGCAGGAAATGGTAGAATTAAATGGGAAGATGAAACACTAAGAGAATGAGTATGGAGCCTCTCAAAGCTACATTTCATATAGATAGTATATTTGAAGTGATTTCTGTGAACTATGTAATCTGGGAGCAAAATGGTATTAGGCATTGGTCAGAATAATTGTAGGCTATGCCACAATAGCAAGCCTTGACATTTGAGTGCTGTAATACATCAAAGGCGAGTCTCTCACTCTGCTAACATTTCCCTTTGTGTCAATTATTGTACCCAGAATTAGATTTCTAATCATTTGGAAAGGAAGAGAGCCAGAGAAGACAGAATAGGAAAAATACCTCATTCTAAATATTTATTTTCTACCCACACCTCATAGGGAAAGGGTGTGTGTAGGAATGGTTTTGCTCTTTGTCATCATTTCTTTATAAGAACCATTATGTACTTGGTTTTTAATCTTTTTTTAAATCTCTCAAAGATTGAAAAGATTTGTGGCCATGAAAATGTCCTTTTCATGGGGTATAGAAAGTAGAGAGAGTAGAGAGACTTGACCAGTTTCTATTTTAGCTAGAGGGGAGAGGCAAAAGATTATTACAATCTGTTGAACTATGCCATATTACAGCTATTAATAAATGAATGCTCCACCTAGTCCTGATCCTTTCCATTGATCACCAATCCATATTCATCCATGCATCTATCCACCCACCCACCCAGCCATTCACCAGCGCCCTTCAAGGTCAAATCTCTTTGGAGTCTCTGGGCTGCAAACGTAGCTTGGTAATAGAACATTTATCTAGCACATGTGAAGTTTCACGTTCAATCCCTAGAACTGAAAAAACAAGTCTCTTAAGCTGCCGTAGCCTTTTCTGCCTTATCAAACATCTTGTACAAATGTTTTGTTCTTGCTTTGCTAACATTTTAAAGTGCATCTACACTTCTCTCTACAGATTATGGCTCCTTAAGCTTTCATTCTCCTCTGGATCCCTACCATCAAGTCAATATCTGACTCAGGAAACACCCCAAATATATTTGGAGCATGTGATTGAATGATACTCTTTGTGTGGATCTGGAAGTCCAGCTGGGATTGGGGCTAAGGTTGTAGGTTTATATTCACCTCCCAGCTGTGTTCCCCCATTAGCTTCTTCCACTCTGAGGTCTCTGGGCTTAGACAGTGGCTGATCTTGATGACCTTATCTAATGTCAGTACCAAGGCAGTTAGAAAAGTTTGCTATAAATAATTCTATTTGACTGAAAATTATCTCTAGCCCTTTGTCAACTTTTCGGCCGTCTTGTCTGCTGCCCCTGGGATCTGAAAAAAATGGGTCAGACTATAGTCTATTGCTGTAGACAATCTTAGGTCAGTTTTTGGTGTACTTTTACACATAAATGTAACAAAGAAAGCCGTGACCCAAGAAAGGTTGAGTTCTTAAAAACATGTTCAGAAAAATATGAGCAGAAGAAATATGTAAAAAATATGTAAATAAATGTAAGAGCATGCTAAATATTAACAGAGCAGCCCTTTCCCAAACATTCTCAGGACCGACCAATTTAAACACAATGCCTAGCATCTACTATAACTTATATCTGGGAAAGCATGGAAGCAAAGCTGTCTCCAGATAGATTCAGGGTACACTGACCAGATTGGGTTCTATTGCTTAGAGCTGACATCCAACAAGAATAAAAATGTCTTATGAATTGAATGTAAATGTTTGTCACAGGAGGCTCAGAATCATGTCTCAGAACAAGCCAGGAAAATAAAATTCATCTGAGGTAAAAGGCCCTCTATCTTTTTTTTTTTTTAACCTGGAGCCTCTCTCTGAGTTCCATAAGGCATTGTTCACTGTATATACATCAATATTTGACTGTGTTCTGACACCCTTGGTGTGTATGACACCCTTCATTGTCAGACCTTCCAACCTCTTCCTTGTTTATCTTTACGATTTAACTCAGCTTAGGATTTTCATTTACTTTTAGCTTTTCTCCTGCTTACTAAAGAGTCCACCTAATAGCTTTTCTAAAACATGTACCCTCACTGGCACAGTATTGTTGACCTCCACACGTACCCTGGAAATAACCTCCGCATGCCTTACCATTTGTAAGCCTCTGACCGTGTTCTTGCACTCTTACCTCTCCTCTGCAGGCCTCAGGTAGGCTACGTGCCTCCTTGCTTCTCCCAATCCTGGATCACACCATTGCTCTCATCTACAGAATCTTCTTCAGATTCCTAGCTACTCTTCACATAGCAATTCAAATACTTTGTCTTGTTTCTGTAGTGGAGGTCATTTTTTTTCCTTCCTAAACCCCAACTCAGGGGTGACAATTAGGTTTCATTTCAGGAATAATGAAACATGATTGGCTAAGAATAGCTGCCTGCTGGAGCTGGGAAGATAGGTCATCATGTGGGCCTTAATTTAGTCGCTAGTATGCTCATGAAAAAGAGTTGGATGTAGTGGCGGCACTTGTTTTCAATACAAGCATGAGGGAAGCTGAAACAGGCATATCACTTCAACTTGCTGGCCAGTCAGCTCAGTTACTTGGTGAGTTCCAGGCCAGTGAAAGACCCTGTATTAGAAAGACAGACAATACCTGAGGACAAAACCCAAGGTTTTCCTCTATCTTCCATGCATACATACAAATACAAACATGCATACCCACAATAAAATAGATACATGCACGCGTGCACGCGCGCGCGCACACACACACACACACACACATTAGCTAACTGCAGAGTTGTCTTGAGAGTATAGAGGCTGCACTGGTCAAAGGTAAACATCACTATGGTTATTGATGTTATTGCGGAAGTGGGATGGAGCCATTTATGTTGCTTACGAATGTCCTATGACACGCTTTGTTGGATGCATGTCATTTCACTTGAACTAACTGATGAGTTCTCAAAGGTAGAGGTTGTATCCTGCTGAATTCTATACTCAGCACCTCAAGTTTACCTGCGGTGTCCTGAAATCACCAGACACTCCAAAACTGTTTGTTAAATAGATCCTTGAATGCTTAACTGTGCTGTTTAGTTACCCAAGATTGAAGACCTCTGGGTCTGGCTGTGAACACATTGATTGGGCCTCGGGTGTTACATCCCCAAATCTACTTCAAGTATCAGTTTGTTAAGGAATCAGACTGTGCCAGCATGAGAACTTCTTCTATACCAGTCACCTTTAGTGATGAATGAGCCCAGGCACCCCTGGATGAATGGATAGCAACTCGAGCTCCACTATTGCCTGTAACAGAATTAGCTTTCAAGCAGCATTGATGAATTCTTCTCTTAGGCTGACTTTCACAGGCCAGCAAAGCAACTTGTCAGATTTTAAATCCTTTATCCAAAGTCAACATCTGAAGGCTGGCTTAAAACACATTCCCAATAATGCCTAAAGCTGACCTTATTGATTTGGTGGTCTTCAAAATGTCCCAAATGTTTAGACAATTAAAGATTGTTCAACCAAGGTTGAAACGACACCTACCCTGCCTGTTTTTCTTCCCCACATAAGTATCTCAAGTAGTTCAATTATTCTTATGAGTTGATTTTTAAACTAGTGCTTATCTGAATGCCTTCCATTTGATAAAGAATCAAGAACTGAGGATAATTGAGGTCTCATTAGCCTAGACCAAGATGAAGGATCATACCCCAGGATCCTACAATCCATGTTTCTATGATATCATAAGAATACATTTAATCTACTGGCATCATGACATCATTATATCATGGGATTGGTGAGTCCTGAAATTTCCTTTAGTATTAAAACAATATTATTTTACCTGGGCAGTGTGGGAAGTTCTGTATATGTGTTGCTTTTATTGGTTAATTAATAAAGGAGTTGCTTTGGCCTGTGGTAGGACAGAATGAAGCTAGGTGGGGAAAATTAAACTGAGTACTGGGAGAAAGAAGGCAGAGTCAAGGAGAAGCCATGTAGCCACCACCGGGGACAGACAGGCCTGAATCTTGTCAGTAAGCCACAGCCATATGGCGATACATGGATTAATAGAAATGGGTTAATTTAAAATATATGAGTAAGCCAGAAATATGCTTAAACTATTGGCCAAATAATATAGTTTCTGTGTGATTATTTCGAGTCAGGATGGTCGGGAAATGAACAAGCAGCCTCCCAAACAGATTGGTGCCCTATATGTGCCGGCTAAATCCACATAAAACCTGAGAAAGCTTAAAAAGGAATTCTAGACACAGCAGAACAGAGTTCTTGGCTAAGCCTCTATCTGTTTGTCAGAAAATGTAGTCACTACAAGTCATGAGGGAATTTAATGGGGGCATGTTATCATTTTGATGTTAATTGTTTCCTTTGGGCACATGAGTTTGAATATTTGTTTCCTCAACTGGTTGTGCTCTTGGGGGAGCTTGTAGAACTTTCTGGAAGTAGAGCCTGTATAGAAGGAGCAGACCTATGGAGTGTGCTTATTCATGATGTCCAGCCCAATTTTGACCTGGCCCCTTTCTACTTTCTGGTTCACTGAGATATACTACATTATTCTACTGCAATGTTTGTCTGATACTACATATTCCCTGCCGTGACCCTCTTCCAACCCTGCACCCAAACAAATCCTCTGTAAGTTGCTTTGCTCAGGTGTTAGTTTACAGCAACTAGAAAAGTAACAGATAGAAGACCTATCGCCAAATGTCTACAGAGGGTTGAGTTTGGTCCAGGGCAGAAAATGATGTCTTCCTGATTCCACTTGACTCTCTTCATACTTCTATCCTGTGTCCCTGTTGGGGATGCATTTTCAGAGTTCCCTCTCCTGGAAGAAAGATGGCTGAAGCATCTTTAGCCTGAACTGCTCTAAAAGCAGAACTTCCTTTTAGGTTAATGTAAGTCCTGCCATCTAGTCTTGACCATGGATGAACTTGATTATTTATCTCTCCAACAATCACTATGTCAGAAGACTTGGGGAGCTGGTTGACTAGTGTGGGCTTCATGTCTCACTGGTGGAAATGTGATGGTGGCCATATTTGCTTGTAAGAGGCCCCAGACCTTAGTACAACTGATGCCATGATGGAAATGTCATTCAGGCCTTGGAACCTAGCAACACCTGTCAAAATGAGAGCAAAAACCCAACCCATCAAAGGCCACAGTTCTGTGAAAATTCCCTAAATATACAAAGCCTTTTTTTTTTTTGCTTCTGTAGTTCTACTGTTCTTGGCAACTGAGGTGTGTCAAAGCAAGATGTGGGGTTTTTATTGGTGTGTGTGTGCTTGAAATCTCAACCTGAGAAAGGCTTAGGATTGCACTCAGATCCAAAACACTAAATATAGTCACTGGTCAACTAACAAAAACTTCCTGTTGGCTTGAATAAAACCTGTATTCAAGTGGTTTTCTCTGGAGGATACCTCAGAGCTTACCAAGGAGGAGAGGACAGAGTTCCCTTAAAAAGAATACAGGCAGGAGAGATGGGCCAGCGGGTAAAAGCGCTCATGGGACAAGTATGAGCCCAAGTTCAGATCCCCAACACCCTCATAAAATATGGGTACAGCAAACATCAGCCTTTAACTTCCACATGCCCACAGATAGACAAGCATCCCCTCTCCCCACAAGATAGGGAACTATCAGTGTTCATTACTAAAAGTGGTAAGAGGCTTAGGTTTTGATTTTCTGTAAGTATTGCTATTGGAATTTTAATGGGGACTGTATTCAACATATAGGCTACTTTTGCTGGGATGTCCATTTCCACACTATTAGTTCTGCCAGTCCATGAGCATGGAACCTCTTTCTGTTTCTCATATCCGTTTCAGCTTCCTACTTCAGTGTTTGGTCTTTTGCAACTTTGGTTAGCTTTTTTTCTAGGGAGACTTTGGAGCCATTGTGAACTGGGTTGTTTATAAAATCAAAAAAATAAAAATAAAAAATGAAACAACTGCAAAACCCCCTGAAAGTATACCTATAATGCGATCCAGTAATGCCACACCTGGGCACATGCCCAAAGGACTCTAAGTCTGCACAACAGAGAGACACCTGCACATTATGGACTGCCACACTTTTCACCGTAGCCAAGCTATGGAGTCAACCTGGGTGTCCATGAGCAAATGAATGGATAAATAAAAAGTGGTGTGCATATGCAACATAGTTTTTACTCAAGTCGGAGAACAGAGTTATGACATTTATAGGAAAATGAATAGAACTCGAGGCCATACTACTAAGCAAATTATGCCAAAGTCAGACAAATATCATGTGTTCTCTCACGTGTTTTACCTAGATTTTATACACACATATGTGCCACACACACACAGTGAAAAATAAAAGGGGACTATTTGGAAGGCTGAGGGGAGGATGAGCATGTAATGAAGGCGGCTATGCACAAAGTGCATGACGTACTTGAGTAAGAATGTCATTAGAAAAGCCTTCCGTTTGTATAGTGAATATATAATCTTTCTGAGGGGAATAGGAATGATGCTGGGCAGATATAAATTAATGATTACTCTTGGCAACACAATTATACTTTAAACTCCCCAAAGGCAGGCACTCTGGCTTATTAACTTTTGAACAGTCCCATCTAGCCTCTAACAAATGACACGCTACATGTTCAAGAGCCAGTTGTTGATTGAATTGGTCCATGAACAAAAGGCAACAAGATGAGCAAATTTGCAGTGGTTCAATATTAAAACAATATCTTGTTTTGCACTTGATGGATTATAAAATTCAGACCAAACTAGCTTAGCATGTCATGAGGGCAAAGGAAAATATTAAAAATGTGATTTGCTCCTACAAGGACATTTTGTTATGCAGTCCAAATAAAGAGAAGTAATGTGTCTGAAGTGCACACAAAGCAGAGCGAGTTCTTCCAGGACAAATTCAATGAAAACAGAGCTTGATTGACAGCCCAGTAACAGTACCAACATCCTATAGGTTGAGAGGCGTGTTTATTTCGTATATCCCAGAGCAGTGTCATCGGAAGAATAAATATTCTCTGTTCCAAATTCAAACACTTTGAGTCAATGAAGGAGATTGTTTTCAGTCACAGGGGGAAACCCTAGACAGCATGGTTCAGTTTCTACACAAGATCTAATTTCCCCCAATTCCAATCCTAAGGCTGCCCTCCACTGGGATCGTTTAGTTAACACTAGTATCTAATGGTGTCAGTGTCTTGTGTCTTGCCTTTTTACCATGTCACTATGCTCTGGCTCGTTCCCCCTACTTCTTAACTCCCTTTCTTCCTTGCTGTGCGTTTGTATGTGTGAGTTGTGTAGAGGCTAGGTATCTACATTGGATGCCTTCCTCTTTTGCTTCTCTGCCTTGTTATGTGAGATAAGTTCTCTTGCTGAATCTGGTGCTTACTAGTTCCCTAAATTGGTACTTTGGTGAGCCGTGGCAAGGAGTTTGTCTTTGCTTCCCTAGCTGTGGGAATCAAAGATGTGCACTGCTACACCTGTTTTTTTAAATATGTTATTGGGGATCTGAATTCAAGTTTTCACATTTGACTTCTTTTGGCTTGATGTCTGAATTCCATCACTACCATTCTACTCGGGGCTCAGTCTTGGCTACCGGATATGTATGTATTTATGTATGTATGTATGTATGCATGCATGTATGTACGTATGTATGTATGTATGTATGTATGTATGTATGTCTAGCGGGCTAGGAGAACAAAATAATTACAACCCTAGAGACAGTCCCTCAGCTCATGCCTGATTTATTTTGATGGGGAGAACTTTGAGAAGACTTTTAATCCCTCTTGGTGGGATGACTGAGAAACACATGTTCAGTGTGTATTCCAGACACTCATCAGAGTCATGGATGGTACCATCCTGGTAACTGACTTGATTATCCACATTGCAATGACTTTCCTTCATTTACTGTTCTCCAGGGATGCATGCAATGAGCTCACATATAAATTGCTTACCCTCAATTATTCTCAGTTGATATTGGTTGGGAATCATAAACTGTGGTAGCTCCTTGCAGGGTGGGGAAACTACTCTCAGTCCTCAGAGTAGTGAATGCCACAGACCCTCAAATCATAAAGGGAAGCTTGAGCAGTGAAGGTCAGGAGAACAAACTCCACTTTCTTTGTGGGTGAACCTGTTACATAAGAGAAACTTTAGACAGTACCTAAACACACAAATATGCCCTAATTCCAATACAATTTTACTTATGAAAACAAAACATGAGGGCAGATTTGGCCTGGAACTCTAGGACACTGACTCTTGGTTAATAAGGTCAACTTGTGCCATTTCCCCAGTTCACAGTCCTGCGGTTTCATTGTGCACCTTCTGGCAATCTTCTCTTAATATGGAAGTCTTTGGCAGACTGAGGAGGAGAAGTGGAAAAATGAGGCAAATTAAGGTAGAGCAGAGGAGTCTGAGCCTTGGAGAGGAAAGGAAGAGACAGCGTGAAGAACCACTTCAGAGACGAAGGCAGGAGAGAGAAACACTAAATTCTAAACAATATCGTGGGGGCAACGTTTAATGGAAGGAATGGGGTTAAGAAATGCCATAAATTTCATAAATCAATTTTCTAAGATTTGGGCTTTATAGCCTATGTTGGAGTCTCATTGAATAAATGTATGTTTTTCATTATGTTTTTATAACACATTTAAAGCACATTAAGGCATCCAGAGCTCTCAGAGAAGAGGAAAACAGTCGAGAAGCTCTGACTTTGCGAGTAAGCACATCCATTCTAAGGAAGGCTGCATTTCATCAGGGCAGAGAAAGATCTACAGCCATCTAGCTTCCCTGCTGTTGTCTAACTCATTGTTCTTCTAAGAGCAACATTAATAGATGCTTTATTGCATTCATCCCCTTTTGAAGGGATATCCTTAACCTTCACTTTACTGAAGATTCATTTGCCATTGAGTTTCAGGCAGTTGGCTGACATTCCTACTCTTGAAAAAACATATGTCTGTTTTATTGAAGGTGAGAAAAAGTGAAATGTGTTTCAAGAAATTATAGCATGATTTGTATGTTTTTGGCTTAGAAACTGTGGGATTTTAGTGATATCTGATGACATTTTAATTAATTGTTTGTGGGTGGTGTTGGTTGAAAAGAATCATGGGGAAAGGGCTTTCTTGGCTTCGCTCTTGTGAGGTTGTTGTGAAAACCCACCTGCGCTGGCTGACAGCTTGGTTGTGCTATGACTTCAAACCTTGTGCCCTGAGACATCCAACAGGAAGAAATCCTCTTCACACCATCGTACCACATACTGACCAAGTCATGTCTTTTGGGACCACCTCTACCCAGGGCTTGGTGACCTCACTTTTTCTCACCTGGGGTGAAGGTGAGATGCAAGACTGTCAATTGTGTATCATTACATAGAAGACTACTGAGGTAACCAGGCCCAGAAAGACAGTTATCACAAGTAATCACTCATAAGTGGTTTTTAAACATAAAGCAAAGAAAACCAGCCCACAGATCACAATCCCAGAGAACCTAGACAACAATCAAAACCCTAGGAGGGACATGCATAGATCTAATCTACATGGAAAGTAGAAAAAGACAAGATCTCCTTAGTAAATTGGGAGCATGGGGACCTTTGGAGAGGTTTGAAAGGGAGGGGAGAGGTAGGGAGGGGAGCAGAGAAATATGTAGAGCTCAATAAAAATCAATAAAAAGAAAAAAAAGAAGACTACCTTCCATGAGGTGAGCCACAGTTTTACAGTCAAGAAAGATAAGATGCTGCCAATCAAAACCCAGCCCATTGCTCATCCAGTCTGCAGGATGAAAGCAAGGAAAAGCCACAGGGAAGCCATTACCTGCCAAGAATCTGCCTCTTCCTCCCTCGGTTCTTCCCTCTCTCCTTCCCTCCCTCCCTCCCTCCGTCCATCCCTTCCTCCCTCTCTCCTTCTTTCCCTACCATTCTTTCACATTCCTCCCTTTCCTCCTTCCTTTCTGTCTTCCTTAAATTTGTATAAATTATATACTCTGAAGGTAAGTAAGTCCCTCGAAGAGGGTTTCCACTCTGTTGTTTTTGTTTCCTGAGATGCACAGGACTCATTCCAGGGTCCCTTTCAGCTCTCCATCCTTCTCTCTTCACTTGATTCAGAGGTTGTGTGGTCTGCTCCGCTTTGATGAAGAACTGGAGAGAAGCAGATGAGCTCTTCCTGCTTTACTGGCTTTTATGCCCACTGTCACATGACAGGATACCATGAGCCTCTTCTCAGTCTGGAGGAAATGCTGTGGATGTGGTTTTCCTGATCATGTATCTATCATATGCTATAAAATCAACTTGATCTTGAGAGTGGAATTTCCCACATTTTCCTTTCTTAGTCCATTTGGGATGCTATAACAAAATACCATAAGCCAAAATGAGCAAGCAAAACTTATCTATCAGTGTGAGACTGGGGCTCTAAGATTCAGTCACTGGAAGATCCATTGTCCGGCATGGGTCTCACTTTGGAGTGCACAGGCAGCACTCACTGTGTCTTTATACGGTGGAGGAGACTGGCAGGCTCTCTGTGTGAGAACACTCATTCCAAAAGTTTTGTCTTTGTGACCTAATCTTCTTTCCAAGTCCCTACCTTCAATACCATGTGAAGTTGAGAAGAAATAAGTGTTCAGACCATGGCATCTTTCTAGAAGCCAACTTTCTTTCTTCTTGATGTATGACATGATTTCTGAGGAGATTTGAACAAATATCTATTCAGTCCAGATTGGAAATCAATGAAAAGCCAATATACACACACCACCAAACTCCAAGTTATCGAACCATTGAATTTTATTGGAGTTACATATAGGAATATAAGTGAGGCTACTTAGAGGAGCAGAAACATCTCAAAGATGACTGCATCACTGAAGCCTACCCCAGCATGGCTGACAGCTGATGAAATCTGGGAACCTGGAGCTCATTGCACAGCCTGTAGGCAGCTCAACATGTTGGAGAGTATCCTTTGCAGATGTTTCATTTAGCCTGAGTTTCTTCTGGGAAGTTCAGTTGGTTTCTGCTTCTTCTAGGCAGCTTGACTGACCTCTGTTTCTTCCAAGTTGCTTGGCTGGTTTGAGGCTCTTCTAGGCAGCTTGATTGGTCTGAGAATTTCATAGGCAGCTTGATTTATTAGAGAGTGACTCTCTGCAATCTTCGATTCTTCCATATGCTTGGAGGGTGGGTGTTGTGGGACAATGGTTTTTACCTTTTCAGTTTTATTTTAATAAAACACTCATTGGGCAGCAGCCAGGCAGAAAGTATAAGCAGGAGAACCAGGCAGGTACTAGAGGCAGGGCGACAAGAACAGGAGAATTCTGGGAAGAGGAAAGCTTGGTCTGCAGTCATGACCCAGTTATGATGGAGGTGGGTCTTGTATTTATCTGTTGCTTTCATTGGTTAATTAATAAAGAAGACTGCTTGGCCCTGATAGGAAAGAAAATTAGGTAGGTGGAATAAACAGAACAGAATGCTTGGAGAAAGAAGCTGAGTCAGGCAGTCTCCATGATTCCCCCACTCCAGACAGACGCAGGTTAAGATCTTCCCTGGTAAGCCACCTCGTGGGCTACACAGATTATTAGAAATGGGTTAGATCAATATGTAAGAGCTAGACAATAAGAGGCTGGAACTAATTGGCCAGACAGTGTTTAAAAGAATACAGTTTCCATGTAATTATTTCAGGGCATAATCTAGCCATGTGGGTGGCTGGGTGCAGGGGACGCAGCCCCGCCGCTCCTATTGCAACACAGTTATGAAGAAGTAAGATGTGACTGCCCTGCTGAATAAGGTACTGAGCCACGTGGTTAGCATAGATAAGAAAAATGGCTAATATAAGTTATAAGAGTTAATAAGAAGCCTGAGCTAATGGGCCAGTCAGTTTATAGTCAATGTGGACCTCTGTGTGATTTCTTTGGGACTTAATGATGGTGGGAACTGGGCAGGACAGAAACCCTGACAGCAGGTGGACTAGTACATCTAGCTGGTATCAAGGACTTCTTGTGACTATTTTGAATTGTTTATTCTTGAGCTTAAGGAACTTGCCTGAATGGTGGAGTGTTACACTTCCTCTTAGAACAGTGTGTTTTCTTCTCTTCCTTGTGAATATCCTGTATTCTCATGAGCTTACTACCAAGACAGACAGTTTTATCTCAGGAAAGCTATCCAACACTTCTAGAGACAACCACCAGGGTTGATCAGTTCCCTCTGCACACTAGGTGGAATTCCATTTCAACTCCGTGCACAGAGTACACATGGAATATAGTCTAACTAAACTTCAGAATATCACATTCCTTGACCCATAAGGATTGGCTAATGGGTGAGCGTGTGACCAAAGGTAGTCCAGTAGGTCTTTATTGGAATCAACTGAACAACATGCTCCATCTTCTGAACTTAGGGAAGGAAGGATACTAAGGTGGCAGCTGTTTTGTCATGACTGGGTAACCAGGAGAATGGGGGTGCAAAAATATAGAGGAAGCAGACAAAGACCAAAACTGGATACCTGACTAGATGACAACTGAACCTAGCTGTGTCTGAAGCCAAAACCAACTGCTTCTCATTCTGATGCCAAACATCTCAATATCGCATTCATTTCAGTGAGTTTTCTGTTTTTGTTTTTTGTAGTAAACTGAAATTTTGGTGTGCTACAAGGGAAGCTAGTAAATATTACCACTGAGGCACAGCTTGTTTGATGTTGTTTTTCAGCTTTTGAAATTGTTTTAAAATCACCTCCAGAAACTGTCCATTCCAAACAGAAAGTATAAAAACATGGACAATATTGTGCTGACCTCTAAACACCTGATGGTCCTGACTTCTTTATACACTAAGAGTTTGTTGGTCTCCTTTCAAACATCCTAGCACTTTGCAATTACCTTTGCTTGTTTTTGTTGTAGTAGTGATTTTGTTTTGCTTTAGTAAATATTTCAAAGTATAATTGACATACAGTAAATGTGAGTGCATTTAAAGAGAACGGCTTTGTACAGCTGCAGAATTGTAACCATAATCAAGACAATGAGCACATATATTACACACAAGGCCTTCATGTGTGACTGTATGCCATATATGTTTAATTCCCTCTTTGCCTAGGTCCTGTTCCCAGAAGTCACTGTTCTGCTTGTTGCTAATCTCCTGCATATTTTGTAGAATTTATAAAAGTGAAATAACATATTATGTGCTTTTGGGGGGTGGTTATTTCCTTCAAAGTAATTAGTCTTGACATCTCTCTTAGTATTTCTATTGCTGTGAAGAGACACTGTTACCATGACAACTATTAAAAAGTAAAACATTTAGTTGGGCTGGTTTACAGTTTCAGAGGTTTAGTCCACTATCATCATGGCTGGACATAGTGGAATGCAGGCAGACATGGTCCTGGAGAAGGAGCTGAGAATTCTACATACTGATCCAGAGGCAACAGGAAGTGAACTGTGTCTACATTGAGTGTAGCTTGATCATAGGAGACCTCAATGCCAGCCTCCCATAGTGACACACTTCCTCCAGCAAGGCCATACCTACTTTAACAAAACCACACCTATTATTGCTGTTCTCTATGAACTTATGAGGGTCAATTACATTCAAAGTACCACAATATCTGTGAATATCATATTGTAAACATTTAGAGATCATTCCTCCTTATTGCTATCCAATATCTCATTCTGTAGATATACCACAATGATTCATCTTTTCATGTATTGGGGAACATTTGACTGGTTTTAAATTCTACAAATAAAGCCACTATAATCATCCATTAGTGAGTCTTTATATGTCTAAAAACATTTCTGTCTTTTCAGACAAAACAGAGGTGGGTTATCTGGATTCTGTTATAAGGAAGTGCTAAATTAAAACAAACACACAAAAAAACAAGCAAAACAAAACTATTCAACTGACTTCTAAAATGGCTGTACCGTGTTTCAGTCTAACTAGTTATATGTTTGTTTGAAAGACAATGGTTCCCAAAGGAAGTGGCACTATTAGGAGGTGTAGCTTTGTTGGAGTAGGTATGGAGTAGATGTGGTAGACAGTTCACTTCCAGTTGTCTGTGGATGGAGATGTAGAACTCTCAACTCCTTCTCCAGCACCATGTCTGCTTGTGTGCCTCCATGTCCAGTCATGATGATAATGGACTAAACCTCTGAAACTGTAAGCCACTCCAATTAAATATTTTCCTTTACAAGAGTTGCTGTGGTCATGGTGTCTCTTCACAGCAATAGGAATACTATCTGAGTTAGTCTTTTAATTTTACTCTTCCTACTATCTGTGCCAAGGTATATTACTGTGATTTTAGCCTTCATTTCATTAATGTCTAATGGTACTTAACATCTTTTCATGTACATATTTAGCATTCATATATTTTCCTAAAATACATGCCCAGAGTTATTTATTTACCTATGCATTTCTTTATTGAGAAAGACTCACATGTCGTTCAGGTTGGCGTTCCACTCACTATGGTGAGGGATGAGCTTAAATGTCCATCTTCTTGCATGTCCACCTTCTTTGTGTTGGGATTACAGGCATGTGATACTCTGCTAGTGCATGTGATACTGTAGATTGAATATAATGCTTGGCAAGAAATTTAGGTGCCTGTTTAGCTTTCCCTTCTTTTTGAGACAGGGATTCATGGAGTGCAGGTTTACTTCAGACTCACTATGCAGCAAAATTTCATAGTGTGTTTTGTTTTCTTATCACTGAGTTTTGAGATTTTTTTCAAATATATTCTGGAGTTACTTTTTATCACTTGCACAATTTATAAATATTTCCTCCCAGTCTATAGCCTATGTTTTCCTTTAAAATTCAGAAATTTTAAATTTTGATAAAGATCTAGTTTATATCTACTAAACTTTTAATTTAAATGTTTTTAAAAAATAATTTAATATATGCAAGTGTTTCTCTTGCATGTTTGTCTGGGTACCTCTTGTTTACCTACTGTTTACAGAGGCTAGAACACGGTATCACACTTCCTTGAAATAAGAGTTCAAATAGTGAGCCACCATGTGGATACTAGGAAATAAATCTCGGCCCTCTGGAAGAGCAACCAGTGCTTTTAACTAAGGAGTCGTTGCTCCAACCCCTTGAATTATCTTTATGTTGTCATTTTTAATGTCAAATACAAACAATTTTGTTTCCAAAGGATTGCCTCTGTTTTATTCTAAATTTTGATAACTTTAAAATTTACCTCTATGTCTATGGTAGATGCACAGTGAAAATTTAATTCAGTGTATAAATGATGGTGTTTTCAACAAATGGTGCCAGAGAAATTGGATATTTCTACATCAAAAGGAAATGAGAGGACTTTTCTCAGCAATTCTATGGATGCTGAATAGAATGAATACTCCATACATAGAAACACCAATTAGATAGAATAGGTTGATATTATTCCTCAGCCCTTTTGTATTTCATACTGACTTTCTGAATACTTGTTCTATTAATTATGAGTAAAATTAAACCATCTGAGTGTGTTACTGGATTGCTCTATTTCTCCTTGCAATTCTATCAGTTTGATATATGTATTTGTTTCTTTTATTAGGTGCATAAACACATAGGATTGCTATCTCTTCTTAAGAAATGGCTTTGAGTGGGGTGGTAGAGTGACACACCTTTAATCCCAACACTTGGGAAGCAGAGGTAGGTCGATCTCAGTGCATTTGAGGCCAGTCTGGTCTACAAAGTGAGTTCAAGAACAGCCAGGATTGTTACACACATACACACAAAAAAAAAAAAAACAAGAAGAAAAAAAAGAAATGTTTTTTGCCATCTTTTATCCTGACAGGATGAGTTTTGTTACCCACTGTAACTTAACTTTCTGATATTAATAGAGACACCGCATACTTCTTTCAACTGTGATTAGCACTATGCATGATTTTTACCTTATTAGTTTAATATATTTATATAAGTATTTAAAAATTTGACAAGATTATATTTTTACTGTAGGTAGTAAATGGCTTTATCTTTGCCTTTTGTCTAATTTGATAATGTCTACATGTAAATTCACAGGTTAGGTCACTTACATTTCTTATGAATTAACTGCACATGATTTATGACTGTGATTTACATCCTCTTCTGGCTTCCTATTTGTTACTATACTATGTCATAATTGTATTTGCTTCTGAGGTTGCGTCAGGCTCCACTCTTTCAATACCGTCTACACGCAGATTTTGGGGCTGAAGAAATGGCAGAAGGGGACCCCAGTTTGGTTCCCAGTATCTTCACTAACCTTCTTAGATTGCCTATAATTCCAGATCTAGAGAATCTTTCTTTTGGCCTCTGTGGGTACCACACTCACACGTGTACATGCTGCCACACAGCCTTTGTGATGCCAACCTTCACTTCTCCTGCCCTGCCCTTTGCATCACTCTTACCATACATCACACTTTTACAGTTCTCCATGCACTGCTTTTAGTTAAACAATGCTTTAAATAGGTATTTAAATAAAAGAAAATATAACACCTTTGTCCCATATGACCTCCATTCCTGGTACTCTTTGTTTTTTATTTATTGTCACATTTTCACCCACTGGTATTCTTCTGCCTGAACAACTTCCTTTGGAAATTTATTGCAGTGCCTAACTGCCAGTGATAAATTCTTTCAGTTCTTTAAAAAGAACCTGAATATATATTTATTTCATATTCTTCTTCAGCACATATTGCAATACAGAGGAAAATTTCAGTTGACAATTCTTTTAGGGCTTTGAAGATGTCCTTCCATGTTCTTGACTGTGGTCTTTACAAGAAGGAATTTCCCATTGTTCTCATCATTATTCCCTTGTGTCACACATCTTGACATGTCTTTCCTTTCCCTGCTTTTAGTAGTCTTATCCTTTTCACTAATTTTGGGTAATCTGACAATGATGTGATTTGCTATTTTTCTTCTATCTTTCATGTGCCCTTTTCCTATTTTCTTGAAATTGTGTGTGTATATATTTGTAGTAAAATTTGAAAAATTTTTTGTCATTCTTTATTCCAGGTTCTATATAGCCCCCATCTCAGAGACTTCCCGAAAATTGCCTCACAACTCATGTGTATGTTATTCCTGATAATTTCTGCTGCTATGTTTCCAGGGTGAGAGTGTTCACCGAAGTAAAGGCTAGCTGGCTGTCAATCCTCCTCAATGCATACTTCATCTCAGATACAGCTTTGCTGGTCGTGTGGGATGAGGTTATGGTAATTATATTAATGTTTCTATCAGACAATTCTAACAACTACATCAGTACTATGATAGATTTGAGTGATGTATTTTTCTCTTTATGATAGCTGAATATTTTTCTTTTAGCATTCTTCTTTTTTTTATTGAGAAAAGGAAAAAAAAGTTTCCCCCTCCTCCCAGCCTCCCATTTCCCTCCCGCTCCTCCCACCCTTCTCCCCCTTCCCCCACTCCTTTCCCCCTCCCTCTCCAGTCCAAAGAGCAGTCAGGGTTCCCTGCCCTGTGGAAAGTCCAAGGTCCTCCCCCCTCCGTCCATGTCTAGGAAGGTGAACATCCAAACTGGCTAGGCTCCCACAGAGCCAGAACATGAAGTAGGATCAAAACCCCGTGCCATTGTCCTTGGCTTCTCATCATCCCTCATTGTTCGCCATTGTTTGCTAGATGTCAGCTATTGTGACCTTTATCTTGCTGGGTACTAGATATTTTTGTATTCTTACATTATATAGCTTTTCCGGGTTTAAGTTGTTATGAGAAAGATCTGAGGTTGGACTTTTGTATGTTGCTTGTAAGATTTATTAGTCTCTAAACTCTTTCAGAAGAACTCTTTCTGGGAACAATCCTGGGGCTCACCACATTCATCCCCAGTGTTTTAGATGCCCTTGTTCTTCATTGCTTTTGCAGGTTTTGAAGAGTCATTGTCTCCTATTTCCTGTTCTGCCCCCTTGCTCCCTGGCTATTTCAGGTATAAGATCAAATCTAGTTCTTGCAATTTCAACTCAGCAGGAAACAAAATTATGGTCCTTAAAATAAATTTTATTCACCATTCAGTACTGTGATTGCCATCCCCATATATCAATGATGAGATTGGAGTACTTCCATACACTGAGGGTTTTATTTCCCTCAGAGGTCAGCACAATTAGAGAAGTGAGTTTATAAAGGAGAGATAACCACCAAGTCAGATGCTGGTGATGTGCCAGGTACTTATCTTTTCTTTGTGAAATTGGTAGTTCTTGATCAAAGCAAAACACACCCATCTTCCACATCTTTTTAGAACACCAGCTTCTTTATCTTACTATTTTTGAAATTATATACTTTCAATTAAAGCAGGAATATATCAATTTTAACACCTTTGGAGATTATCCTGCAGTCACTTCAATAATGGAAAAGTAAAATGGAACTTCCATCCTGTAAGACATATCATGGGGAGATAAAAATCTCCCTCTAGTATTGTTATTGCAATGGTGTTATGGGACCTATTGCCATCCCACAGTAGGATTCAAGGAGCTGCTCGAAATCCTAAACAGGAGAATGAACTTTCCAGTTCCAAATCAACCACTGCTTGAGTGCTTGTCTGATGACCTTTGACTCATCTATTCTGGATAAATAGGAAAATCAGTCAACATAAGAGAGATAGGGTTAGTAGACAAAGTGAGCCAAATCTAAGAGGAAATTATTGAAGACTCTTTCTTAGATCAGTGAGTCATAAATGTCATTTTGCCTTTATAAAGACAGCTTTGGGTGAAGGTGGCAGATAGTCTCCCTGTGTAGTCTGTCTGTCTCTGTCTCTCCCCCCGTCTCTTTCTATCTTCTCCCCTCACTGTCTGTCACCTGCATCCTCCTGAGGATGGATGAGAATGTGTATGTACCACAGTGCGAATGTGGAGGTCAGAAGACAGTTCCAGCTCTTGATGCTTGCATTTCACCTGGCCTGGTACAAGACCAAACTTTGTTTTTCTGAGGCATATTCCAGGACAGCTGATTCACAATTTTCTGGGGATTCTTCCATCTCCTTCTCCCATCTCCTTATTCTACTGTATCAACTTTTAGCCTATTCTGGGTACTTAAATTCAGTTCCACTTGCTTGATAAGAAAGTGCCTTTGCCATTGAACCTCTCCCTAGCCAACAAATCAGAGTGATCTTAGTAGTAGAAAGTCTGGGGGCAACATGAAAGGACCACAGGGTTGGAAGCTGCACCAAAATAAAATCTATAAGACATATACATACATTTAATCATCTTTTATCCAAAAGCTCATGTTCACACCTTCTTCGCACCAACCACAAGAAAGTTTTAAGCTCCCTAGTTACCCCAACAACCACCTGTTTCCTTGACCCAGCTCTCTGAGATCCTCTAGTGCTCGTCAGTTGTTTTCTGGGAAAAGCTCCCTGGTCGTTAGATGTTTCTTTATCTCCATGACACCTGGATTTTGTACTGTTGATAAATAGCTTGTCTTATTGTAGGCCAGTTATTCTTTAATATTTCAGAGTACTTTACTTCAAACCTCTCCAAAGGTTAGGGTGAAATTGAATTTATTTTAACATCTCAAAACATCTGATATAGAGACTATTTGAATTTCTTTTATAGTTTTACTTCTTAAAACCCTGATAGATAACTCACCTTATTTCAAGAAACCTTAAAACAGTGCAAAAGGAGATAATTAAAATAAAGTTGGGATTGGAGAGATAGCTCAGCAGTTAAGAATGCCTTTGCAGAGGGATGAATTTGGTTCCCAGCACCCATCCCTGGGGGTTCACACCCACCAGTAACTCCAGCTCTTGAGAGGATCTGACACCGTCTTCTGGCCTCTGGCCACACACACACACACAGACACACAGACACAGACACACACACACACACACAAAAAAAAATATATAAATTTCTTCCAGCTTGTCAAACATTTTCTTTGCTTGCTCTTTCACTAGCCATGGCAGTTTCTTGAGGGCACATTGCTTCAGCCTGTTTGCTCAGGACTGTGCTCAAAGATGCACACGGTTTTCATCCTAAAACTGGATTAACTAGGACTTAGGTTTGCTTGCTAGTCCACAGTCTGCTTTCTTTGCCTTTTAAAATACCTTACAATGTGTATAATCATCATCATTTCCTCTGACAAAAGGACTTAAGGAAGGAAGAGTTTGGTTTTGTCCCACAGTTTGAAGACACAGCCCATCCTATCAGGGAAGGATGGTGAGGTATGAGGTCTCACACAACATATATGGTAGGGAAGCAGACAGTTGAGTGATGGTGCCCAGGTTCTTTCTTCTTCCTTAGTCTGGGGCCCTAGCCTGTGGAATGGCACCTTCCCTTCTCAGTCAGCCCAGTCTAGAACATTCCTACAGACAGCCCAGAAGTTTGCCTCCTAGGTGATTATAGATTTTTTTTTATTTTTTTCCCAAATTGTCAGTATGTTCCAACACATATTTTCCCATTGAGGGAAACATTTTCAAGATTTTACTATTAAGTACAAGACTGTGAGAAAGTACCCTGGAGATTTTTTAATCTTTTAAAATACTTAGAAGTATTGTGTTATATGTTAATTGGAAACACTTCATTTATTTCCTTTTTTAACTATGAAAAAAATCTTTAAATTTTGAAACAATCCATTTGGAGACATTTGGTTTTCACAACTGTTTCCAAATTAGCCCCCTCCCCATTTTAAAGCAAACATCTTAAAGCACAATCTGAAAACATTTTGGGTATTAAACTAGTTTATTTTCTAAACTTGCTGATGGGTTACAAAAATTTTCAGCAAAGATTTTATAATGGGGCAAAGCGTTTCAAAAATAAGTTTCAACTATTTTAAAGCACTTGAAAACATATCAAACTTTAAAATGCATTTATAAAACGTTTAAATAAAAGTGATTGCAATTTACAGACTAAGTATATCATGTTCATTAAATAGCTCTATTATTGCAAATGTTTCTCCTTCCCGATCTGGTCTTCTAAGCTCAGAAAACACATTGAAAATGGGATATTTTTAAAATCAAAAGAATATGAACAATTTCTTTTCATTTTGCCATCTTCTCTGTCCCTTTCCATATCTGGAACTAAATTTCCCATTCTTTCATTCACTGAGTAGCCAGTTACTAAGTGCCTGGTGATTGGTCATAACTATTCCTCCTGTTGGACGCACAGCAAAAGGCAAGAGCCACTCCATGATATCTTTTTCTCAGAAGTTATATATAGATGTGTGTATATATATATATATATATATATATATATATATGTAAATATATATATCCTCATATGTTTTTATAACATATAAACCATATGTTATATTGGTTTTCCTCCACCAGTTCTTCTACCTCGATAGTCTTCTTTGCCACAGGCCCAAAAGCAAGGAAGCACGCAACTACAGGCTATAACCTCTGAATTCAGCCAGAAAGAATCTTCCTGCTTTCTTGGACATCTTGGTTATTTTGTCACTGTGTGTAAAGTTGACTGGTACACTTTATGATTTAGTCTAAGGAGAAATAGCATGAAGCAAGGGAAAATAAACTGCAGGAAGCATTGGGGGCAGAACTTCCGATTTAAGATCGAGTGGTCAGGCAAGGATTTGAAGACACAACGTTTTAGTAGATGACTGTCTGGGAAAAGGAGAATCATAGATTAAGAAGTAGAAGGTGCCGAAGTCCCGAGGCACAGATATGGACATGCCTGGGGTGTTTTAGGGTGCACTAGGAGACACTGCTATGAAGCATTGTAGATAGAGTACTGTGAAGAAGAGAAAGAACAGTTGGAGAGGAGGTCAGGACATACTGGGGATGGGATAAATAGTATGGAACCTTCCAGGTCATTGTAGGGCGCAGCTTACTCTAAGTGAAACAGGAGGTCGTCCCTTTGGACACTGGCTTAATTATCTGACTTATATTATTTTCTTTTCCTTTTTGTAAAAAATACATTTCAATCACAGTTTCTCCTCCCTCTACTTCTTCAGATCTTCTCCTCCCCTCTCCCCTCTGCTTCCATTTTCCTTTATTAAAGAGCAGGCCTCCCAGGGATATCAGCTAAACATGGCATAACAAGATACAATAAAATGAGGCACATGTTTCGTCTACTCCCAATGGAGACCTGCCCCTTTCTGAATGGAGATGGAGTAGGAGTTTATGGGGGGAGGGATGAAGGGACATGAGGGGAGGAAATAGGAGGAGTGGAGGGAGGGGAAACTGTGGTGGTATGTAAAATAAATGATAAAAATTAATAATTAAAAAGGACTAGGCAAATTCCTCATTCGAGCACTGGGCAAGGCAGCCCAATAGGAAGGAAATGTTCCCAAGAGTAGGTGAAAGAATCAGAGACAACCCCATTTCCACTGTTAGGAACACCGCAAATCACTAAGCTGGCAACCATAACATACATGCAAAGTGCAATAATGATTACACTCATGCAGGCTCTGATTGCTGCTTCAATCTCTGTGAGCCCCCGTGAGCCCTGATTCTATGGGCCATGTTCACTGGTGTCCACAACCCCTCTGGCTCGTATAATTCTTTCTCCCCTCTTCTGCAGACTTCCCTGAGCTTCAAGTGGGGAGGAACTGACTTCTATCTCCAATTTAGTCTCTTTCTCTCTGCCTAGTATTTGGCTGAGGGTCTCTGCATCAGTGGACTTGCATTTTAATGGGCACACTCTGCCTGCTGTTCTTAGGAATGCAGGTGGCTGAGGATCAGACTCTGGGAATCAATTGGGGGGTGAACAGCTATAGTTCAAGTGTGAAATGACAGTAGTGGAGTTAAGGTGGAGAATAAGGTTCCATTCTGAGTCAGGAAATACACAGAGCTTTGACTTGTGGACTGCTTAGGAGTCATGAACAAAGCCAAGAGTTGTGGGCTTTAGCCCAATGGGCACTCTGATCTATAGCGAATTACAAGATAATGCACTGAGCAGACCTCAAGACAACTAAGTTTAGAAGTAGGTGTTGGAAGTTGGCTTGGGGCATTCTATATCTACAGGGTCTCTAGAGAGCCAAGTGGAGATGTTGGTCGACAGCTGGCTATACAACTCTGAGTTCAGAAGTCAGACAAGGACCACAGATGTCAAGATGGTAGCTGTCGGTTTATAGATTAGATTTAATGCCATCAGGCTTTTTTAGATCACCAGACATATGTGCTATAATGTGAAGGACAAAACACACAGTGACTGAGTTTTGTGGTAGGTCACTACTTTGAATTTAGAAAAGCAACAAGGAATCCAGAACAGGAGACAGACCTTCATCAGAGAAGGAGTATGTTAGTTTCTATCTGTCAGGCAAGGAAGTGTGATGGAGGAAGGTCATTGGCTAATAAAGAAACTGTCTTGGCCCATTTTATATGCCAGACTTTAGGTGGGTGGAGTAAACAGAACAGAATGCTGGGAGGAAGAGGAAGTGAGCTCAGACTCGATAGCTCACCCCTCTGGGGCAGACACAATAAAGCTCAGACCCAAGATGGACGTAGGCTAGAATCTTCCCAGTAAGTGCATGTCGGTGCTACACACATTCATAGAAATGGGCCAGGCAGTGTTTAAATGAATACAGTTTGTGTGTTGTTATCTTAGGGCATAAGCTAGCCAGGCGGCTGGAAGCTGGGGCGGCAGGAACGTAGCCCGCAGCTCTTACAACAGAAGTGTTCCTAGCAGTGGAGAGGAACACCCACCCCTCTCTTAACACTTTATTGCTCTAATATTAGTAGCAATTCACATTCCTACATTTAGCAAGATTCATTGGTTTTTATCTCTGTGTTGGTAGTTAGAAACTCCGATTCTTTGTGCGATGACTTATAGTTAGCAGCAGTGTCTGGATAAAGTAAGAGCCCAATTACTGTTTGCAGTGTGGAAATTATTTGAAAATAAGCAATTTCAGCTTTAGAAGCAATTTGTATTGAAGCCAGGCAGTGTACAAGCATCCTGAAGTGATTCAGGACTTTCTCTGATGAATGCACTCCTAATAGAAACCAGTGCAGTGTTCCTGCCCATTGTTCAGTCAATGGACCTTCTGAAATCATTATGCATTGCTATACATTAAGAGAACCCTGAAAAAGTAAATAATTGAATTCTTACAGTCTTCAGCCTCAAGCCCTACTGCTTTCTGTATAGGTTGGAAAAGGTTGTTAGAACCGATCATAACTGCCTTTCATGCTCATTAAATATCTCATCATCAATCAATCAGTCATTCTGTATGCAGTGACACATGATCTAGTATGTACTCAGAGAGGAGAGATGTGCTTTGGAGAATTGGCAGTACCTAGACTTAGTTGCCACCCTTCGTGAGTTATTTTATAGCATGTCATCTTCTGTAGTGTCATATCTATAAGTATGCCTCATCCCATTGGCTGACAGCACTAATGGGGTGTAATCAGGCCTATGAATCCTGGATATGATCTAAAAATGTTCTCCTCTATTTCATGAACAATTGGAGTTCACACATGCACTGAGAGCTACTTCCTAGTCCATTTTCATGGTTTTACACAATGGATGCGAGGAGTGAGCTTGAGCAAAGCCAAGCCTATCTGTGAGAAGTGGAAGTTGTTTGCCTTTCCTGGTAGATAGGAGATGAGAGAAAAAGTGAGGAGCCCTGGGGTCAAGAGTTTTGCTAATGATAATATGACTTGTGTCAGGTCACTTAATTTTAGAGCACTTTTCTTTTGTAGCGTCTTTTGTGCACAGAATATTTTTACAGTAGCTTTCTCTTTCTGTGTCAAAGGCCATATTCTGTTCAAACATCTGCTACTCATCTCATATTAAGTACTTATTCTAGGTCAAGCACCAGTATGCTAACATCTGTTCATATCCTCACCTGGCCAGGTGTGTTACATGCCTGTGATTATTCCAGTGTTCAAAAGCCTGACAGGATATCTACCTTGGGCTTCAGGCCAATCTGGGAATAATTAGTGAGTCCAGTCTAGCCTGGGCTATAGAGAAAGAGGTTATCTTAAGTCTCCCTCTGTCTCTTTGTCTGCCTGCCTATCTATCTATCTATCTATCTATCTATCTATCTATCTATCTATCTATCTATCTTTTTTTTTTTTTTTTTTTTTTTTTTTTTTTCACCTTTTTAGAAAACCAAGGTACAAAGAAATGATATCCATAACTTGTGAGTATCAGTTTTTGTATTTGAACCTAGATGCTGTGTTGCATAGATGACAAATGTCCACTTATCAAATTGCTTCACCATATAGAGGATATTGTGCCCCGTGTGTGTGTGTGTGTGTGTGTGTGTGTGTGTGTGTTATGTTTGTTCAGGTACAGGCCAACTCACAGAAAGCTCCAGGAATCTGTCTATCACTGTCTTTTTAGTGCTGGGATTGCAGGTGTGTCCCTTACTGTCTGGCCTTCTAAATGGGTTTTGGAAGCTGGAACTCAGGTCCCTATTGTTGCACAGCAAGTACTTTACTGACTGAACCATATCCTCAGACTTAATTTTTTATATTATTTTAAGAAAGCCCATTTCTCTAAAATAAAAAGACTGTGGGCTGTCTTGTAGACACCACCTTTGAGGCATCTCCATTTGACTTGAGAGACTCAAGTCACTTGAGGGCTAGGAAACTACTCTGTCTTTTTATCTTCTATGTTCTCCTTGCATGTGACTAAGGCAGTACTTTGAAATATTAACATCAAGTCCTCAACCCCCAAGGAGACCACTTAAATTATAGATGATGCCAACTTGAATCCTGGCTTTGCAAAACATAGCAACTAGGAAGCAGTTCTTCAAGGCTGCTTTGGAAACTGACAAGGATGCTGTTTGTGCAGTTACTCAGAATCCTCGCTCTGCAGCCCAAGGGAGTCATCTTTTTCTGGCCTGTGTGTTAAGGGCTTCTCTGGAGCACTGGTGTATGTTAGCCTGATGAACTCCATGCATTTCAGAAGTCTCTGTGGCTTTCTTGACATACTGACTTCTAGAAAACCCAGAGCTAAGTTAGTAGCCCCGTCCTAGGGTGTTCAGACAGTTCCAAATCAGTTTCTTTTCCTTGTGTCTTACCCTTTGTCTAGTCTTCCTTTTCTTTTAATTTATTTTTCTGTGACATGTGCATTTTTAGAAGCCATATTATATTCCTTTCAGAACAGGGTGGACCATCAGTGAAGATAAATGAGTCTCTTTATAGAAGAAATCTTTACACATGACCATAATAATATTGGAGTCCCTCAATTAGCTTCCAGACTTAGAGGACTGCGTTTATCACTGCCTTTGATAATACTTTAAAACTCACTATAGCCGGGCGGTGGTGGCGCACGCCTTTAATCCCAGCACTTGGGAGGCAGAGACAGGTGGATCTCTGTGAGTTCGAGACCAGCCTGGTCTACAAGAGCTAGTTCCAGGGCAGGCTCCAAAACCACAGAGAAACCCTGTCTCGAAAAAAAAAAAAAACAAAAAAAAAAAATCTCACTATAAATGGAAACCCTAGTCTTGCTAGAGGTAGAAGAAAATGATGTCTAACTACTTCCAGCTTGGCATGCTGTAGGGTGGCCAAAGTCAATTGTGAGAATCAACATTTCAAGAGATAAATGCATGAGAGTGAGACAGAAGGAATATATGATCTCAAGAAGAGGATTCCTTAGGCTTAAGTTTCTTTAATGTCAAGTGATGGTATTTTGTTTGTCATACCTTTTCATTGTTAAGAACTCTTATTTACATGTATGTATATGTGGGTATGTGTCTGTATGTGCTTATATGTGTAAGAGCATGTGCATGTGTGTACATTCATGTAGGGTATCAGAGGACAACTTCTTCAGAGCACTGTCTACCTTGTTTTTGAGATAAGGTCTAATATTGGCATAAAGCTTAACAATTAGTTAGGCTGGCTGGTCAGGAAGCCCTGGGGATCTGCCTGTCTCTTCCTCCCCCATGCTGGGATTCTAAACACGTTCCACAGTGCCAGCCATTGAGAAAAATATTTGAAACTTTCATATATATATGTATATATGAAATGTGTTTTGATCACATTTGATCTCTTAATTCATTCATGCTCTTCCCTGCTATAGGTCCAAAGCAGTTTCTTTCTTCATTAATGGTAATCACAGCATACAGAGGGGACTCCCACATCACATACGAGCCTATGGTTGTCACTCTCATTTAAGCCGACACAGATGTAAACTGTGTTTTAACACTTGGTCCCCAGCTGACATTACTGTGTTTGGCAGTTAGGGATACTTTCAAAGGTAGGGCTAAGCTAGAGAAGTGGCTTTGTGTGTTAAGTCCTGAAGTCTGTAGCTCAGACCCACTCCCACTGCCAGAGAGTTGTCATGTATACCCTTCCACAGTAGACTGTATTTCCTCAGACCATGAAGTGAAGTAAACATCCTTTCCTCAAGTTGCTTCTCATTAGTTCTTTGGTGACAGCAATACCATTCCCCTCCAGGAAGCTACGGCGTTCTGGCTGATCTTGCTGTCTTGCTCTAGCACCCCCTTCAGCTTATTTTTCACATCAGAGCAAAAGGGACAGTAATTTAAATTTGTGCACATGAGTTGTCCACCAATTCACAGTAATACAGAATAGGTTACTATATATTTTATGAATAACAGGAAGAGAGGCATCCAAAGAAAGCAGCATAAAACAACAATAAAGAGATGGATTACCTGATTTGAATTTGTATAATATTATATTTATTTACTAAAATATAACACTCTATTCTGTAAATATTTATAATGATTTGATGCTAATAAAAGTTATTAAACATCTTGGGAGATGGAAATATTAACTACCTTAATGATAATTACACACTATATACATGTTTTGAGTTGTTTTGCTAACTATATTCCCGGAATTTAGGAAGTTAAGACAGAAGGATTGGCAAAGTTTCAGGATACTTTATGTTACACAATGATAACAGGCTAGTCCCCCAGTCATCTCATCATTTTTCTGTACTCCAAACCTATGAATAATTAAGATTATATTTTGATTCAGTGTTGTGTGAATCCCAGTGTAGTTTTGATTTTGTTAGGTAGCTGCAGATGACTCTCAACTTGCCTCTATGTCCCATGTACTTGAATTACAGTTGTGTACCACCAAATACAGTAGACTAAAATGATAGTTAAAAATACAACAAAGCAAAATAGAACACTTTGATAGCTTCTGTTTGTCCTTAAAATTATGTATGTGTTCGAAGGTGGCCTTCTGCTGATAACTTCTCCAATCTCATTGCTGGTTGTACTTGTTTTCTTTATCTTACCCTCTACTATGGTAAATAATACACACTAGAATTATCTAGAGAGTTGGTCAAAGTACAAAATGCTACATTCTTGTTCCTCACAGATTCCAACTTAGCAGGGTTTGCAGAGGGTTGATAGAGGTATTCCTTCTGATCACAGAGCGTGTGAGCTTGTCATTTGTCACTTTGATTGTAGAGTTCTCTCATCTCTCTTTCTACCTAATCAGCTCTTCCTTAGCCTTCCCTTTGCATATTAAGCTTTCACTCCTTACTTTTCTGAACACCTGATACCCATGGCATTTTTCAACATTCACCCATACAACACTAGTTATCCTCTGCTTTCAATGTGCCAGGCACTAGTCTAGGCAAAAACAACATGGGAGAAGCACTCATATTGTTATTATTATGGACCCTCAAAGGCCTTATAAAATTAGTGTCTGAAAGAAGGCTCCAGCTTCTCTGCAAGTGTTTTTTTTTTTTTTACAGTTCAGTATTGCATTTGTTTGTAGTGATATGTATGTTTGAATTTCTCATATTGAACATTCTGTGACAATACTGTTCAAATTCTGCTCATCTTAACAAGAAAACAGCCTGGTGGATACTTACATAACTGAGATTCAGATTTAATGAGTCACCCAGTATGGTGGCTTGAACGAGAATAACCCTTATAGGTGCATATGTTTGAATGTTTGGTCCCCCGTTGGTAGCACTGCTTAGGATGGATTAAAAGATGTGGTCCTGTCACTCGGAGTGGGCGTTGAGGTTTCAAACACCCACCCAATTAGGCCTTTGACTCCCCGTCCTTTACTTGGGGATCAGATATAAGCTCTCAGCTATTGCTATGCTTGCCTGCCTGCTGCCATGCTCCCTCTATGATGGTCTGAAACTTTAATCCCCAATAAACTATGTTGCCTTGGTCACTGTGTCTCTTCACAGATGTTGAAAAATAACCAAGGCATCTCTAGAACTGTTTATTTTATTTTTTCATGAATCATTTCAAGTGCACCTTTCTGTGAAAGGTGCTGATGTTCATGTTTGTTTGCTTGTTGATTTGTTGCATCACTGTTTACTGAATACTTATTATGTGTCAGGTTTTACTCTAAGTCAAGGTGTGCAAAGATTATCTAAAACAAAGAAAGATCATAGCCCTCATGAGTTTTCATCTTTTAGTTGAGGGTAGAGATGGCACATGCAGTAGGCACTTGAAACATATATGACATTAGACATAAATCTATGTAAAAAACAAAAATAAATTAGAAGCCAGGAGGCAGAAATAATTGTGTAGAGTGCAGACAACTACAATTTTCAGTAGAGTGGACTATAAAGGCCTTGATGATGAAGTGATATTTAAGAACAGCTGAAGGAGGTGAAGGAATGAATCAGTAAGTTAAGCATTTCAACAGGGAACAAACAGGTTCAAAGCACTGAGTTACTTGTCACTTATAACACACACAAGAGGCCATAGTGGCTTCATGGGGGTGATGAATGACCTTCTCTTCTGTGGAAGCCAGCTATATTTCTGAAGTTAGGTCTTATATAAGACCTACACAATGAGAACAGAGTAGGATCTTTGGTCAATTTAGCTTCTACATGTTATGGTCTTAAGTTTCTCTAAAGCATAATTCTTTAAATTATTACAATGAATGGGGAATAAAGATTTTCCAAGTCCTTTCCCCACTTGACCATTCATTGGACTCTAACTAGTGTTGTGCCCAAACTTCTTAACAGCAACGCCACCAACACCAACACCATCACCACCAACAAAGGCAGTTTGGTGGTATAATTTGGGTGGAAATATCAAGTTTCAGTATTATTAGGAAATATTTCCAAATGTTTCCTATCTGGAGTGATTTATCTAGAGGAGTTATTAGGTGGAATTGAAGTAGCTCACGCCTTTTCTATGGTGTGTCATATATCCCAGTGTTCATATACTCATTTTCTACTTAATAGAACTCACACTTTTAGTTCAATATATAGATGTCCCCAGTAAGTGAAACTATTTTTCAACCTCCCTTGCAGCTTGTGGTTAAGAGCTATCTTATGGGCAAAAATACCAGCAAGAATGGTATGTCCAGTGTATTTTCCTTTTCTCCTACTTACTGAATAGAATAGGGACATAACAAGTAAGATTTCAGAAATGATATCAGACTATAAAGAGTAGTGGACCATATGTGAACAAAAAGTGGAAGACTGGATAACATCAAAGTTACTTGAATTCTGCTTTAGGGTTACTATTGCTATGAAGAAACACCTTGATCACTACAACTTTCATAAAAGACAACAATTAATTGTGATAATTCACTTACAGTTTGGAGATTTAGTCCATTATCATCATGAGAGGAAGCAAGGCAGCATGCAGTCATGGTGTTGGACCTTAGAGTCCTAAATCTTGTGAAGGCAATAGGTAGTGGTCTGGGTCACTGGGTGGTATCTTGAGCATATATGACACCTCAAAGCCCTCCTCCATAGTGACACTCTTCTTCCAACAAGATCACACCCACTCCAACAAAGCCACATCTCCTAATAGTGCCACTTCTTATGATATTATGGGGCCCAATTACATTCAAACACCACAAATTCATAGATTGTCATACTGGCTCCTTACTGCTTGCTTTCAAAAATGCTATGGGAGAAAATGAAACCCTTTTCAGCCCTAAGTTTTTCTTAATTTGAGTGTGAGGTCACACACAACAACACCTAATTATAGCAAACACATTTTAATTTAATAGCAGTACAGAGGTCTGGGAAAAGTGAAAGCAAATGTGAGTGTTTATTTTATTTTTTGAGCTCAAAAACAAAATACAGTTAGAATAAAAGGTGTGTTTGTGCTTTAAATGGATTTTATTTCATTGCTTGCTTTTATTATAAAGTAGTGCATGATCATTTTGGAAAGAATGCACAGGTAAAACAGAAATTGAAAATCTGACTGTGGTAGTTTGAATGTAATTGACCCCCATAATCCCAAAGGGAGTGGCAATATTAGGAGGTGTGGCTCTGTTGGAGTAGATATAGTCTTATTGGAGTAAGTGTGTCACTGTGGGCGTGGCTTTGAGTTCCCCTATGCACACACTTCTCCCAGGGTCACAGTCCACTTTTTTTGCCAGAATATCAAGATGGAGCCAGCACCATGTCTGCCTATATGTCACCATGCTCACTCCAATGATAATAATGGACTTAACCTCTAAAGATACAAACCTCCCCAATTGAATGTTTTTCCTTTGAAGGAGTTGCTGTGGTCGTGGCATCTTTTCATAGCAAAAGAAACCCTAACTAAGACAATGGCCATTATTCTACAATCTAGGAATGATCTGTTAACACAAAGCTTTTTCAAAGAGCAGAATGTCTTACAAAGAGCCCATAACTTCATTTCCTAGCATTTATTAAGTAATACATTTTGGTGGGGGAAAGGATTTATTTATTTTAGGTATATGTGTGAATGCCCATGTATGTGTCTGTGTACCACACACACACATGTTGTGTGACCCTGTTCCTAGGAATACATGAGAAAACGTTTATTCATGTTGGATAGAGAACCAATGACAAAAGTAATGATTCTATCAAAGCCCAGAGTAGTGAATCAATGATTTTTCTTGGGGATAGTTACATGGATATGGACAAGAAGTTCCTTATAGGAACAGACATGACTCAGCATCGTGAAAGTCCACTCCCGCATGGGTCATAATTCATAAAAATTGGAACCCTGGAGCATACTGCACAACCTGCAGGCAGCTCAGTATTTCAGAGAGTATCCTTTCCAGGTGGATCAGTTGACCCTCTTCCAGGCAGCTGAACATATCTTTGCTATAGGTGTCCATATAGCATCAACATCACTTTGGTTATCTTGTCCAAGCCTCTTTTAGGCAGCTCAATTTGTCTGAGAGTGTCTTTCAGCAGTCTTTACAGCTTATATATAATTGGGGAGTGTTGACAGAGGCTTTTCATTCATTTCTGGCTGCCCAGACCTGAAATAATCACACAGAAACTGTATTATTTGCAATACTGTTTGGCCAATAGCTTACGTGCATTTCTAACTAGCTCTTATATCCTAAACTAACCCATCTACATTAATCTGTGTGTCACCATGAGGTTATGGCCTACTGGCAAAGTTCTGGCAGGCTCCGGTGGGGTGTTTCAATCTCCTTCAGCAACTACATGGCTTCTCCCTGACTCTGCCTTCTTTCCTCCTCTATCTGCTTGGAATTCTTGACTTGCCCTATTCTGATAAGCCACTGGCTGAAACAGCTTTATTCATTAGCCAATAAAATCAACACATATATAGAAGAAGGACTTCTCACACCATTTCCCCTTTTCTGTTCAAATAAAAAGGAAGGCATATATATATATATATATATATATATATATATATATATATATATATATTAATTTATTAAAGATTTCTGCCTCCTCCCCACCACCGCCTCCCATTTCCCAATATCCAAGTTGAGGATATTATTACACAATAGTTTGCAGTACCTTCAAGTACCAGAAGAAGGTGTTGGGTCCCATAGAACTGGAGTTATAGATGGTTGTGAGCCATCATGTAGGCACTGGGAACTGAACTCAGGTATTCTGCAGGAGCAGAGAGCACTTTTAACTGTTGAGACATCTCTCCAGTCTCTACTACATTTTTTTTGCATTAAAATTTTAACAGGTTTGTGGAATACCATTCTATGATTCTGTCATACTTTATTTCACCAAACTCAAATAATTGAACATTTTCATAGTAAGTAGTGCTGTGATGTGTTTTTGTTTTTGTTACCAAGTCTTGGCATGGCACTTGAATTCTTCCAAGAGGACAAATTTCCATAATTAACAAAGTGGTGTGCAAATGAGAACTAGTCTGATTTCCAGAGGAGAAAAGCAATGAGATAGGAAGTCCCAAGTCAGGGCTACTTCAGTTGGCATTGGTACAAAACTGTCCTGGAGGACTCAGGAGAGAAGATGATGCTGATTGGCCAGGCATGCACTTGGACCCAACATGGATGAGCAGGAGTTGACAGCTTGGCTACAGGCACAGGATTGAAAGTTAGAAAAAAGTAGTACTTCTCCGACTGATGTACCTGGTCACTAATAGCATCAATATCATTTGGGATGCTATTAGAAATTATGGTTATCACCAAAGAAACTTACTCCTGAGCCAGATGGGGAAAAAATACACAGTTCCACAGTGATAAATTAGAGAGAGAGAGAGAGAGAGAGAGAGAGAGAGAGAGAGAGAGAGAGAGAGAGATCTTGAAACACACAGCTCTAAATGGGATGTCTTCATCAAATCCCTCCCATCAGAGCTCAAGGAACCCTACAATAGTGGAATCTAAGCCAGAGAGGATGGAGGGCACCAAGATGCATATAAACTCACAGAGACTGAAACAGCTGGAACAGAACCTACACGAGTCCTCTCTGTATATGATGTAGGTTTCACCCCCTAGCAGTTTTATGGGACTTCTGAGACTCCTGAGTATATGAACGAGTGGGTCTATGCTTCTTGGGGCTGTTTTCCTTCTGTTAGGTAGCCTTGTCTAGCCTTGATGTGATGGTTCAGATGTGTTTTATTTTTTCATGTTTGGTTATTATCTCCTAGAAGCCTGTTCTTTCCTACTGTAAGACAGAAAAAGAGTGGATCTGGAGGGGAGAAGAGGTGGGAGGGACTTGGAAGAACAGAAGGAGGGGATACTATAATCATGACATATTGCATGAGAAAAGAATCTGCTTTTAATAAATGAAAAATAATAATAAGGAAAAGGGGGTAAATGATGGCTATCCCACAAGTCTGTGTTTTGTGAACCATTTTTGGTGAGTTACTTGCCTGTTCAAGTCTGAGAACCACTACCCTATAGATAGTAAGGATACTCTTCCTGCGAGAAGGGCTCCCACACAAGCATGAAAGAATAATGCTAATGTAATAACTGTCTTTATTTACAATCCTTTAGGAGAAATAGAAAAAAATCATTTGTTTTTCATTTATTTCCGTGCTTGTGTGTGTACACACACATCCATGTTCTTGAATGTAAATGCCATAGGTTGATGTCAGGTATCCCTTTTAATTGCTGTCTATTTTATACTTTGAGCTAGGGACTCTCACTGGACCTAGGGCCTACCATTATGTAAGATTAGCTGGCTATGAAGCTCCAGGGATCCACTTCTCTCTGCCTTCCTAGAGCTTGAGTTATATGTCCATGCTACTATGTCTGTGTTTTATGTAGTTATTGGGGACCTAAAATCATGCTTGTGTGGTGAGCACTTAATTGACTGAGCTGTCTCCCTACTCCCTATGTATCATTTATTTTAATTCCAGTAGAACATAGGCTGCCTGAGGGCAGACTGGAGCATTACCCATCTTCGTGTCCTCATCCAGTACTAAGTACAGTGCCTTGAATTTGATAGGTGAGCTGACATCATCCACCTGCCCCTTCTTAATCCACTAGACATCTCTCTCCATTGTGCTGCCTGTTTCCAAAGGTCAAACACTGTATGTCACACTAATGAGCTGTCACCTTCCCTGGATCCCAGTTTGTACTGGAAAACAGAAGTTTCTGAACAAAAATTAAAATAAGATAAATGACAAAGTAAAGATCAAGGAGGCGAAAGAGCCAGAGGAAGGTTTTCAATCGCTTGCTCTTCTATGGCAATGAACCAACCTTGCCCAGGCCACTGAGCCTGGAATGGCTTTCAACATTGGAGTGTCTCCTTCCAGGATCTGGAGAGAACTCCTTGTCTTTGTCCCCACATGTCAGTCACCTTTGGGTTCGTACATTGTCTTTCACCATCCCTAACTCACCTTTGTAAACTGTACAAAATTTCCAAGGAGTGTACATATTGATTGTGCTGTGCATTTTCTGCTGAGATACTGACTTACAGACTCAATATCTAACCCATATATACTAATGAAATCACTACTCTCCAAAATTTGTATTTGTTTGGAAACAAAGTATGCCTAAAATGTCTGTCACATTTAATCTTCTGGCAAATTCTTTTAAGATGAATAATGTAAGCTTGCCCTTAAGATTCTTAACAAAAATAAGTACTAAATATTTTTGAACAATTCAGAGAAATATTCTCTTATTCCTATTTTAAAATCTGTAGGGTGGGGGAGGGCAAGATCTTCTCATTCAGAGTTTGTGGTGATAACTAAAACCCTTGGTTTGTAAAAATTTCCAAAGCCTAATGCCTAATTGTGAGGATAGACAATGGTTTAATTTATTTTCAAAGGTAATTTTTCAAAATTACAATGACATAAATTAGAGACACTTTGAGTTATATTGTAAGCCAAATAAATTAGCTTCTGTCTTGACATGTGTAAATTAAACCTTGATATTTAGGAAGAGAATTATTCCCCATGGCCATTGATGAGCCCTCACTCTGTGGTTTATAAATCAAGGGTACAATTTGAGAATAAAACACTTTTTATGAAATAGAATGTCAAGAGCTCCTTGTTAAATTCACTGTAGCAATTAAGTTCTCAGGTGAAAAACCGCCTTTTGCCTGGTGGTTTATTAACTCTGCCATTCAGCCCACCCTTTACAGGAGCTACTCTTCATGTAAGTGCACATTAGGGTGACTTCTCATCCCATTCCAATGACAAGTTTGAGAAGAGGAATGGTTTGCTGTTCACCCCTTTCGATAGCAATGGAGGTCGTGTCTGTACCAGTTTGCAGAGCAGAAAGAAGAGGGAAGGGTGGGGAATGGCTAGTCCTGCCAGGTCATTGGCATGGAGGTAATGTCCCGTGGGGCTCTGTGTTATGTGGGGCAAGTGACTCCCATATGCCATGGGCATTTCCTTTTAAATTCTACTCCAGCTACACATGTTCATCACTCACGATTTTCATTAAAATGGATTCTCGGTTTTATATTGTTACCTTGGCTTTTGAAACAGTAATAATAAGGATAGAGAGGAAAAAAGAAAAAGAGGAAGGAGAAGAAGAGGGAAGAGAGAGAGGGGGGATTTTTAAGTTGTTCCTACCAAAATTCAGAGCCAGTAGGAGGAGACGATACCTTACACAAGTCATGGTAGGTTTCTTAGACTGAACTAGCATAGCAGCTAGAAGATTTGCTCACCAGTCCTGAACTGAGTGATGTCCTTCATGAAAACTGACACTAGCTCTTGGCCTAGCTGCTCTGAGTAGCTCCTTTTACAAATAAACACTTAGTGGCTTTATTTTCATTTTTTTCAGATATGAGATTTGCAATGGCTCAGAGCAGCTGAAGGCAATGGTGCAAGAGCCTAGGAAATTTGAGGGTAGGAGGGATGCACCAAATCGGAACGAACTTTTATTAAACTTTACTGTTTTACCCAGGACCAACTATTCATGCCCAGAAACATTCAGATAAAGGGCATGCTCTCCATCTCTCTGTGAGCACAATTCTTCTCTGTCTGGGCTTAATGTCAGCAGTCTGATTAGCAGCAGTGTCTGGGAAATCACCTGCTTGTCATGCATCCACCTTTCCCATTCATCTCTGTCCCTGCAGTTGATGAGGAGCATGGCAGTGGAGGCCGGAGAACATTCCCATGCCAGCAGTCCCCCGAGAGACCGGCTGCATCCTCAAGGTCAGTGGAGATAGGGGAGTTAGTTGCTATACTTCCTACAGGACAACCTATGAAGTGAATTGCAAAGATTCTTTCAGAAGCTTGGGGGTTGTGAACGATGATTACTTTCCAAGGGACTGTCTGAAAAGTGGTGGAGTCTGGGTGTCTGGAGTTTGGCTGCTACTTAGCACAAAGTGAGGAAGAGCTGGACTGGGGAGGCAGGCTGGTTGCAGAGCACAGTCAGGCATTTCATCCAGCCTGACAGCTGCACTCTTGTTAGGAGAGGGCTATCTTTTAATAAAGCATGGCTTTAAGAAATCTGTTACGTGAACTGAATGGTGAGATTTTTAAGTTTTTCTACAGTTTGGAAAGTCACCCTAGGCATGCTTTTAAAGCTGTCATGCTTAAAATATTTATTTTGATCAAAGTATTTTTATTCAACATGAAATTTACTTAAGGGAAAAACGATGACTAGTTTGAGTTTTTATGCCCAACCTTTCTTAAGGCCATCAAAACTTAATAAAAACAAATTTGGGGTCACTTCTTCATGGGTCCAGTGCCTGGATCTTCTTATATATTAATTGCTGTTTTTAACAAATAAAAGACAAAATCCAACTACAATTGGATATACATTTTATACTCACAGTAATTAAGTGTGAATTTGAGTCTGTATAAAAATGCATCTACTTAGAATCAAACTCCAGATGGATGTTTATCTTCATGTATTCAGAGTAATCAAGACAGTCCAATGACATTGAAACATTCAGAATTATGGAGTATTCTTGGACCAATGAAGTAGTTTAGTTGGTAAGTTGAGTTGGATCACCAGAATTCCTTGGGAACTAATTACACCTTAGATTTACCTTTGATACTTGTGGCAAGGCAAACAGACACTCTCAACACCAATAATAATAATAAAGTTAAAGCATGAGGTGCTTTTAAGACGAAAACCCTTCTAAGATTTTTTTCTAGAAAAAAATTATTTGAAATATCACAATAAATATTGTCTGAGACAATCAGCTTTCTCGAAATTTTAAGACATGGTTCAGATGTTCACAAGATTTGTTGCTTTTATATGGATGTGGGGTATGTATTTCTGCTAGAGGTCAAAAGTGACTTAATCATTTTTGAACTGCCTTCCCTGTAGTATCAAGATTTACTCTACCCTGCAAAGATACATTTAGCACAAACAATTTGACTCTTCTCCTGGTTTGCTGTCACTAATCTTTGTTTCATAAAATCAAGCCAGATAATAGCTGGTATCTTTGTGATATTAACAGCAAAGATTCACCCCAATAGCTTGCTTTGAGTCCCTCTTTTAAAGGAATTTCTTTGTCTTGCCAACATGGCCTTCTTTTCAGCCTGTGATTATGTGAGAAATAGCCTTTGTTATTCTTTGAAACTTTTCCACTCTCTGTGGCTTCCAGTGAATTTATCATTGTTCCAATATTTAGCTTTGCTCTCTTAGAGTTATAGAAACATTTTATTTTATTTTTTTTAAACAAGGCTCAATGTACTTGCTAAAATACAATAGTGATTGTTAGCTAATCATTACTGTGTGTGAAGCAGACAAAACCTCTATAAAATGAATGTAGGCTTGTTCTGCAGCGACAGCAATTCTTAGATTCACTTTCCCCCATCATTTCATGGTACTGGCAGAAGCTATAGATTGACTTAAACATTTTGTTAAGAGGAAAGAAACAACATCATGAGGACCTTTGTCTAGTTGTAGTGAGTGTGAAGTATAAGAAGCTGGTGTGTCTTGTCTATACCGTGGCGTGTTCTAATCCTTCCCCCACCTAAAACATCTGGACTCAGTGTTGGACACAGGCGATCAAGACCAGTATGAGTATTTATTTTGTATGTTTTATATATTTGTATGTACACGTTCTCATGTAGAATAGGCTGGTCTTCTACTCACTATGTAGCTAAGGATGACCTTGAACTTTCCATACTCCTTTTGCTCCCTCCAGAATGCTGGGGTTGCAGAGCAGGCCACCACACTCGGTGTATGTGATGCTGGGCATTGTGCTCAGGATTTTGATGCATGCCAGGCAAACACTTTTCCAAGTGAACCACATTTGTAGACATGGTATTGATATTTTCATGTGCTATGACCATAAAGAATTTTGGAATTTTCTTTATGGAAAATTCTTTTCTAAAACATCTTTCCTTGTTTGAAGAACCATTTGAAGAAGGCAGGTAGAAGCCGGATGTTTTTCTAGTATCCCTTGTTGTTGAGTCAAGTCATTTATGATTGGGATATACTGATAAGATATAAGCATAGGAAAGATTTTGATGAGAAGGGATAGGAGGAAAGCTGACAAGCCACGAAGGACATAGAGTTTCAAGAGTGTTGGTGGAGGCATTGGACTTTGAGGGACAACATTTGGGAAGATTATTACTGGTGTTCAGAGCTTCACTGGTGACTAAGATTCTGTGTTTGTTACCAGGAGCAGTATGACTTCCAGTGGTGTGGGGGTGGGTATAGTACAGATTCATTCTTTGGTGGATAGTTTCAGCCATGTTGGAGACACCAAGGTGACCCAAATCCTTTGTTATCTTTTTGTTGTTTTTGCTGTTGTTGTTTCAAAATAATATAGTCAGTCCAATATATATATATATATGCTGGTTCTATTTCTTAGCTATTGTGAATTGAGCTTCAGATAATTTAGACATGCAAATGTCTCTGAGGTAGGATGTAAAGTCCTTTGGGTATATGCCTAGGAGTGATACATAGCTGGGTTATAGGGTAATGCTATTTTTGTCAGGCTTGGAAGCAAGCACGTTTTACTTGCTGAGCCATTTCATTAGTCCCTTGTCTGTGTTGCTACTACATATGAAATGGAGAAGCCTGCATTTTCTATATGAGAGATCTCAAGATCAATTTCCATGGTGACTGCACTAGGTTACCGTCCCATCAACATTGAAAACAAGTTCCCATTTCAGCACATCCCTGCCAGCAGTGGTGCTCATGGGCTATTCTGACTCAGCTGAGAAAGAATCTGGACATTGTTTTAAACTGCCTTTCCCTAACAGCTAAGGATATTCAATACTTTTAAGAGTATTTACTTGTCATTTATATTTCTTGTTTGGGGAATGTTTTGTTTTGTTCCATGGCCCATTTTAATTGGGTTGTTGCTTTTATTCATTTTTAGTTGTATATATTCACTGTATATTCTAGATCCCAACCCTCTGTCAGATTACATATTTTATTCTATTTTAATCACGTAGGGCATATGCTCCTGCATGTGTGCTATGGTTTATGAGTGCAAGTCAGAGGACAACTTGTGGGAGTTGATTCTCTTCTTCAAGGGTTCAAACTCAAGGTTGTCAGGCTGGAAGCAAGCATATTTTACCCATTGAGCCATTTCATCAGCACCTTATCTATACTGTTATTCCATATGAAACTCTTCCAGGTGTCTGCCTTTTCTTTATGGCTACCCAAGGTTACTTTTGTCATTGCTTATAAATTAGTATTTCACAATTAATGACACCCTTAATGCTTTTTATTTTATACAATCACATTATATGTGTTCATTCCCTCTGGATATAGCTTTTGTTTTTCCTTATCCTTTTAAATGACCCAAGAATTCAATAAAAGTGATGAAGTGAAGAAAAACAGCTTTGTCTGTTGGAAACAAGTCATCCAATGAAATTATAGCTTTAATTTCGGTCTGACCTTTCTTGTAATTTATTTGGAATTTCATGATTTCAAAGGAAATAGGCTGTTTGGTGAGGAATGTGTTGTACTGCCTTCCCATGAGAAATTTTGAAAAATCAAAGCTTGAATTGAATAATCTAATGACAACAGAAATTTTGTTTGTTGTTCCTTTCTATGCCCCTGAAGAGTAGGGGCTGGCCATGTGGTTTTTCAGTCACTGTTATTGGCAAAGTGATTTCATGGTATTTCATGATTGAAAAACAACCACAACAGCAATCATTTTCATGATTTGTAGCATTGATCATTGATTGTCTATATGTTACTCCATATGAAACTCTTCCAGGCGTCTGCCTTTGCTGTATGGCTACCCATGGTTACTTTCACATGTGTGCTTTTGTTTTTAGCCATTCCAGTTTGAAATGGCTGGTCATGCATCAGAAACAACCAGATTCAATGGAGGACTTCTAATGCAGTAAGACTCAGGTAGAACTGGATAGGGATCTACTGTGAGGCAGAAAAATCAGGAGTTGGAGATTTGAAAATGGCAACAACAACAGCAATAAAATACTGAAAATCAAAATACCTAAGCAGAATGGAGGCCAAGATGATGCTAGCCACTGCCTTTTAAAATGTGTTTGTATGGATGAGTGGCACAAATGTGACTTGATATGGGGCAGATAAACAGATATAACTAGACTTGACACATTATAAAGGTATTTTCTTATCAAATTCTTGGCTGCTTATGCTGTGAAGCAAAGGTAGAAAATGAGATTTGAGGGACTCAAATAACTGATGAATTAGTTAAAGCTGAGAATGAATTAATGAAATGTGCCTGGCTTACCAGGCAGGTCATCTAACTGTGAAGACAAAACCATATATGCCATGTATTTGGTTGAAAATGCATAAGAGAACTCAGTAAATAAGGAGGCATGCAGTATTTATCCTGTGAATCACATGCTATTCTCAATGTATAATCTAGGGTTCTTGAGGTTTTTGTAATTGCCAATTCATTAACTCATTGATTATTCCAAGGAACTTGTACAGCTATCGTGCGCCTTGTGGAACTCCTATTCCTGCATGAGGATTATATGTGGAACATTTGATGCCAGTTGTTATAAAGGATAGAAACAAGAAACAGTATTGCTTTTATGTAATAAGGGGTGCCTGTGTTTTGGGGGTCTGTGTGATTTCCCTCTGGTTTCTGTGATTACCATTAATGAATAAAGGTACTGCTTTGGGCCACTAGCTAAAGGGGAATAGAGCTAGGTGGGGAGAGCTAAACTGAATGTTGAGGGAAAAAAAGGGCAGAGTCAAAGAGAAGTCATTGAGCCGCTGGAGATAGATGCTGGGAACATTACTGGGTAAGCCACAGACACATGGCGATTTACAGATTAATAGAAATGAGTTAAATTAATATAAGAGTTAGCCAATAAGAAGCTAGAACTAATGGGCCAAGCAATGGTTTAATTAATGCAGCTTCTGTGTGATTATTTCAGGTCTAAGCTAGCTGGGCAGCTGGGAACCAACAAGTAGCCCTCCTCCAACAGGGGTCAGTGAGTATTTCTCTGGAAAAGAAGTTTTATAAAAGTAGAAATTTGAATGATGTGAGAAGAGAAATACAGACAGTGGGGAAATTCAAGATCTGAGGCCCTCCAGGAAGATATGTAGTTTGATTGAAATACTGGAATGTCAGTTTGCTGAACAGTCAAGGCAAGGGGCAAAGACCTTGTTAGGTTGGCCTTGAGAAGAGTTTGAATTTGAATCTAAGATTTATAAAGGTTTCAATTTGGAGAGTATTATTATCAGCTACTGGTTGTTAAAGATTACCCCAGTGTAATGCCGAGAGTGCATCAGAAAAGGGTAAAAGTGTAAGATGTTTTTGCAGTGGTCTGGTAGAAAGAAAAGGCTCCTGTGGACTCCCGTAGTAGAAGCAGATTTGAGAGTTTGGATCGATCCTAGACAGGGGAGCCTAGAAGTAGAATCGATGCTACACTGAGATGATTTGTTTAAGCTTTTCAAGCTGGAAGGATGATGGATAAGAAGAGAGAAAGTTTGTCCCTGAAGTTTCCGGTTGTGACCCACAGTTGGTACTCTTAATAGGAACAGGGGACTTTGTTGGAAATTAGATTAAGAGTTTGATGAAGCATAGTGGTACACTCCTGCAATTCAGCTACTCAGGAGGCAGAATTAGGTGTATTTCTTGAGCCCAGGAGATCAAACCCAGCTTGAGCACTGTAGCTATTAAATATGATTTAGCTACATATGTGGTGATTTTGAAGTATTTGTGTTGCATCTCAGGGAAAATGGCCAGGAAAGAATCTATAATATTGTTCTTTAGCTCAGAGGAGAGTCCTTAACTGGGCATTACCAGTTGCTTGTGCATCCTTAAAATAGGTAATGGAAGTTAGGAAAAAGAAGGTGATGCTGTGAGGAGAGATTGTAAACCATTCTTGGGAGACTATCAACATTTAAAGCATTAGTGTGCAAGAATACTCTCTCTATACACATTAAAAAAAAGGAAAGAAAGAAAGAAACTAAATAAATGAAAAATTAAAAGAAAACCACAAGAATGAAGTGTCTTAGATCCAGCTAAGGCCATGGTTCCAACTAAGGAACATAGCTAAGGAAGTTGAAGTAGGAACTAAGAACAGAAAAGTCTTTAATGAAATTGAAAAAACTCTGCCTGGCAATGTGGAGGCATAAACAGCTTGGAGAGGAATGAGGTGGAACAGAACATGGCATTAAGGGTGTGAACGACTGGTTATACTGGGCATCCTTACTGTAAGCATCCTCAGCTTGTTTTGGGGAGAGAAGCAAGCCTATGTGTGGTAGCAGGGAAAATAACAAACCAATATGACATGAAGACAAGGTTTATATCTAGTTCAGAAGTTCCTTGTATTTTTAATCAGAAATTTAGTTTCATTGGTTTCTATGAAGATTAATCTTGATTGCCAGTATGATGGGATCTGGAATAATCTGAGACAAGGCTATAGGATGATGCCTGGGAGGAATCATCTAGATGAGGCTAGCCTCTGAGCATGTCTGGGTGAGAGTTTCTGGACTAGGTTAGCAGAGATGGGTGAGAAGGTCTATTGTTGGAGGTACAACTACTCCATGGGCCACAGTCCTGGAGTGAATGAGAATGAGACAGCAAAATTGTAGATACGATTAACCAGTTGCCTCATATTCTGTCACCATATTTTCTCTGCCATTGGGGCTTTTCCTGGAACCAAGCACCAAAATAAACCCTTTCTCTTAAAGTTGTTTTCTTGGGGTGTTTTGTCATAGAAATGAATAAAGTGAGGGATGCAGATCACATTTTAAGTGTTTGCGATTTGAATAATGGATTTGCTTTAAACTACCTTTAATTTTGTTAGGAAAGAAGTATATGTTTGTCAGCTTTTCACTACCTTAAAAAATAGCTGATGCAATCTATTTGGGCAGAAAAGGGATCAAATCAGTTTACAATCTTGACTATAAAGAGTGAGGCTCAGAAGACCCGGAAAATCAAGGAAAGTGATGAGACTCAAGGAGGTCACAAAACATAGAAGACTCAGAAATCTCAGATATTTACAAGACTCATGAGTTATCCCCACCATCATGCTCAGGTTTTATAAATAGTAAATATTTGGTGAGGAGCAGAGACTCTTTGATTGAACTGCCTGCAAGTTGTGCAGGAAGCTCACTAGCTCCAGGAACGCAGTGATTGGGTCCTTATTACTGGGGTAGGTTTTCCAGTAACACACCTGCTCGAGTCACCCACGAGTCTGTATGTACCTTATCATGCAAGCTCATGCAAGTAATCCCAATAGAGTCATTGCTTCAACAAGCTGGCCTTGGGTGCAACTGTTTCTTTCATCTGTTATTGGCATGCTATTTGGGATTAACAGATATTTGCTTTCCTCTCCCTAGAGAAATCATGCAATGAAAGTCTAAACTGCACACACAGAACCTGCATAGATTCAAGCCAGATGGGGTCTCGGCACTGAGAAAGTGAAGTAGATATGGAGTCCCACCCTCAACCAAGTAGCTGTTTGCAAATGATAACCTGCTGGCAAAGAAAAAAAAGAGCTGAATGGTCAATTGGTCAATAGATCATCAGGAGAGGATAGGCTAGACTTTCAGA
>NW_004949099.1:25967240-25970916 GCF_000317375.1 Microtus ochrogaster | reverse complement strand
CACTCAACCTCCTTCCTTTGAAATCATTGTGCTTCCTACTGCTGGCAAATATCTCCCACAAGGACTCCTCCCATTGAGCTCTACTTGTCTACAGCGAGGGAGATCAGAAAGAGAGAGAGAGAGAGAGAGAGAGAGAGAGAGAGAGAGAGAGAGAGAGAGAGAGCAGGAAGAAGTTGGATATACAATATGGAAGAGAGGTAACGAGTCACTTGGCAGAATGTAGATTAATAAAAATGGGTTAATTTAAGTTTTAAGAGCTAGTTTGAAATGAGCCAAGCTAAGGCCAGTTGCTCATAATAAGAAGTCTCCATGTCATTATTCAGGAGCTGGTGGTCCAAAGAAAGTCTGATTTCAAAACTAAAAGTTTCTAGAAAGGAATAAATGAAAGTCTAAACATCAGATCAGGGCTCAGTGAGGCTGCCTCTTGGGTATACCATCTTATAACAGATAAAAATGGAAGAAACAGGTGTAGTAGCAAGCAGATAATATCTCACAGTTGGAAAAATGAAAGTAGTGGGAAGCCAGGCTTGCTCCTTTTATAATAATAATTTTGGGAAACACCAAGAGTTCATATAAGAACTGTCTGATCCCTAAGTCATGTTAGGGCCTTCAACTGGGTCCACTTATTATAGGGTCCCACAGAACCACCCACCACAACCAAACAGCATCATAGGGTAAATTGTATTTGCTCTTGCAATAGTAAAATCCAGGGATGAGGTTGTCATATTTAGGAGGAAACAGGTTTAAGTTTTATTTACTACTTTTTAAAATTATGTGTATATGTGTGTGGGGGTATGGGGGTGCCTAAGGAATCCAGATGTGTGCATCAGATGCCCTAGAGCTTGAGTTACAGATGGTAGAACACAGACAGATGTGGGTCCTTGGATCCAAAGTGTGGTCATCTGGAAGAGCAGCAAATGCTCTTAACAGCTGAGCCATCTCCCAAGTTCCGAGAAAACAGGCTCCAATATATATTTACCTGCGTCCACCCATCTGACGTTTACAGTCTTCCCCATATCTGTTGCACACAAATTTCCAGGAAGAAAGAATGCTGATTGCTATCTTCACAGTTGCGTCTTCAGCACCCGGGCCACCATCTGGAACTGAGAGGGGCTCTGTTACCATTTCCTTAGTGAATGAACGCTAGCTGCTCCTTTCATGCTTGCAGTCACAGTAGAGCTCTGAAGTAATGCATTCACACCCAAATACGCTCAGTGCTCCTCACCCTTGTGACTGTAACTCAGGCTTGACACTCTTCCAACAGGCCCAAGCAAGAAGGGCTTGTACTGCTGGGAAAATGTGTCACACACCAAGCTCAGCACCATTTAGCCTGGCCTGATGGAGCTGTGCTTCCTGCAAGCCTTGGGTAAATGGCAAGTGAGTGAGGTAGTGCAAAGTGAAATTGTTTACCTTTGCTGGCAACCTCCCTTACCACCCAGCCATGAAAGGTAGGGAGGGAGTGGTGTACTCAGTATGGGAGCTTGCAGATAGCTACTGCTCTCCAGACTCAGCATCAAGGCCTGGGAGGATACGCACCGTTTTGGGTTAGGCTGTCTCAAGCACTCCCATTCTTCGCTTTCCCAGGCTTGCATTGCTTTCTCACCACATTTATGATGTGCCTTTTGCTTCCAAGTCTCCCAGAAAGAGCCAAGCCCCACAACAGTTGGCTTTATTTTCAGCATGCTCCGTCTGAGAATCCCTTAGGACTTCACAAGCTGTAATGTTCCTTCCAAACGAGCTCTTTTGTAATCACACTCCACCTGAGGGTTTAAAATGATTATTATGGTTTCACCTTAATATACAAAGATTTATTGGCCAATAGAATATCTAGTCCATTCAGGGAGGCTCCTGTCAACTGCCTCTGGGCTCATCAAAGTCTGTGGGAATCTGGAGAGACAGAAATGCAAATGTTAGTCTATGATACTGTACATTTGGAGAAAGCCAGGAGCAAAATATCCATATTCAGTGTTGGGCTTCAGTACTTTACCTTTGTGGGGTGAGATGTCGGCTGGGGGATGAAAAGAGTATGAGGAAACGTGTTTGGAGAAAGACAGGGATGCAAAATCCAAGGACACAACCCTCCCCATCCTTTCCAGAAAATTTAGAGTAGGATCAGCTTTCCAAAGGTTGTGGAACCAACTCTTGTCTGACTTTCTAAATGCCCACTACATCCTGGTCACCAAGTTTTGCTTTGTTTGGATCACTTCTGAGCAAGTGTAGACCTCTGGGTGGTGGTGGAATGAACCCCACCATCACATTGCCTCAGTACTGTATGGTACTTAATGGTACCTTTTTCATAGGATCCAACATCCTCTGAGATGGGAAATTCTGTTTCAGTCTCATCGTCCTGTTTTCATTCATACTGAAACCATATCTTGAGGTTGATGAGGTAGTGGATAAAGATACTTGCTATAAAGCCTGACCAATTGAGTTTGATCTCCTAAATACACATGGTGGGAAGAGAACTGGCTCCCTCAAGTTCTCCTCTGATGCACATGCACACATAGACACACACACACACACACACACATATCCATGCACACACAACACACACAAATATGATCAATTGCTTTAAAAACACTGTATTTATAAATAAAACTATATTTTTGTTAAATGTAATGACCTTTCTGTTTTGAAATCAACTTTATTTGTAACTGGAGGAGTTAGAATCAGGCCACAGCCTCTGACAACTCTACTGGACTACTTATGTTCAACAGGGCAATTAAAAAGGTGAATATTAGTGTAAAAAAGAGAAAGGAGATGAATTCAATTTGGTCAAATTGAAACAGGGACCAATAAAGAGGTCTAGTGATCCAAACCTTCAGGATTGTAGCACGAGGTTTGAGCTGAAATAAAAGACAAAGGTGCATGCATATGACTAAGCAGCCCTGGTCAAGGTGTGGTCCTGCCCATCACTGACTTATTATCCTGGCTCCAGTCTCCACAGCAAAGTGGTCTGATAATCTATCCCAACTGTGTGAAATATCTTTCTGTGGGGCAAATTGTTTCTCTGTCTTGCACCAGCCTTCTCCTTATCTCAAAATGGGATTTTTGGGAAAATTCCAATTTCTTGGGGACCATTGTTTGAATAGTCTGATTGCCAAAGAGAATTCATATCTCTCCTTAGAGTGTCACTTCTGGCAGGATGGTGACAACTTCATCACAGAGGTATCTTTAAAGTAGGGTCAGTGAGGCTTTTATAAAAAGAGCTGCTTAAATTGATATTGTGTGTATTGTAGGCTGTGTTGTCCATGCAATCTGTCTCACAGTGACTTGACTCTCATCAGCACCTTAGAAATGTCGTCACATTCAGTGAACAGACAAATGGCTATGACTATGTGCCAATAAAACTTTATCGATTTGTGTTGCAGAACATCATTTGCTAATGCCTGTTGTAAATAAATTTTAGTTTCAATGATGCCTTTATCTCCATAGTATGCGAATGGACATAGAATATTTCATAGGTTCTAATATTCCCTCAGCATTACGTAGCTCCCAGTTTATTGGACCATTTCTCTCCACATCCATATAGTCAGTGGAGGATGTGTGGAGTTCTGGGGAGTCATGATGAGCCCATATTTCTTGTGGCCATTGTGCTGTATGTATTAAGATTTGTTTCTCTTCTCATGCCTGTGCTTAGTTACTCCAACCTCCTCGTTGCTCTTGAACATACCAG
>NW_004949099.1:25964589-25966989 GCF_000317375.1 Microtus ochrogaster | reverse complement strand
TCTGAAATCACCTTCTCAGTGAGACCACCTGCTCTTTCACTCTCCAATTCTCTTTGAACCTGGAGCTGAACTGGCAGCCAGCAAGCTAAAGCAATCCTCCTGCTTCTGACTCCAACAGGCTGGGGATTGGGGCATATGTTGGTATGTACATCCAGCCTTTCACATGGGTGCTGGGAATTTGAAATTATATCCTCCTGCTTGTCAACAAATGGTCTTACTTACTTCTTCAGTTCCTCAGCGAGACCTTTTGATCAATGACCAATCTAAAACACAAGAGGAAGTACCTGGGGCAGCTAATTTAATAGAGAGACTGGTTAAAAGAATGAAAAGTTGTAGGTGACGTTATACAGAGAATAGTTCCAGTAGGCTGGCTGATGGAGAAAGAAAATGATACGTTCCAGGCTCTCTGAGTCAGAGATGGATGCTGACAGATCTTCCTTCCACTGGGAGCTAGGTGTACTGGCTGGTTTTATGTCAACTCGACATAAGCTAGAATCATTAGAGAAGAAGGAGCCTCAGCTGAGGGAATGCCTTTGTGAGATCCAGATGTAAGGCATTTTCTTAATTTGTGGTCAGTGGGAGAGGGTCCAGTCGATAATGGGTGGTACCATATCTGGGCTGGTGGTCCTCAGTTCTATAAGAAAGCAGACTGAGCAAGCCACGTGAAGCTTACCAGTAAGCAGCACTCCTACCTGGCCTCTGCATCAGCTCACGCCTCCAGTTTTGTGCCCTGCCCGAGTTCCTGTCCTGACTTCCTTTGGTAATGAATAGCAGTGTGGAAGTGTAAGCTGAGTAAACCCTTTCTTCCCCATCTTTCTCTGATCATGGTGTTTCATTGCATCAAAAGAAACCCTAGCTAAGACACTAGGAGAGGGGCCTCTGATGTCAACAGAGCCAGAGACACATTGGTATCCCTATTGGAGAAGAGATCTATAAGCCTGCTTTGGTAGCTGTAGGTGCTTGGAGCATCAACAGAAACTCCAAGATTGTTGCTTTCACTTCCCTTTTGTTTATTGCTGCCTTGTGCTGATACTAAGGAATGGTATCTGGATCGGGTATTTCCAGGTTCTTGGCACCTTTTTTAAGGAACTGAAAGAAGTTATGCAAGACTTTAAAGTAACAAATAAACTTCATTTAAAACACAGGGACAACATAATGAGACATCAAGAGTGATAGCTAGCCCCATGAGTGGTAGAACTCAAGGGCACTGGCTAGTTTGGGGGCTTCCCTTTATGGGGTTCAAGAGAAAAGAATTTGGTTGCTAAGGCTTGTAATATAGGTGGTTCTGTTTTGATTGACAGGCTTAGGTTATATAAGTCTTTGTTTGCTGTGCATATTCCTTCCCATGATGCATCTGATTTTAATTCAGTGTGTACCCAATTATACATAGGCCTAAGATGGGACATAGGGTTTTCCTCCTAAAAGCTGTATCAGAGGACTGAGTATGTGTTATTGTGAACACAGATGAGGATATACCTCTGTGTGTGTAGAAGGAACCCTACATCCAAACGAACATGTCATGGACAAATACTATGGTGTCTTTAAAGAGAGATGCTTAAGTTTTTTAGGAAGACATCAAAAGATGCCATAGACAAGGTGTGTTAAACAATAGAAGTTAGTTTTTATTCAGTTCTGAAGGCTAAAAATGAGCTTTAAAGTCTTAGGAGACCTGGTTTATTCTTATGGTTCTCATTGGCACATGGCTATCCTATCCCCATGTTTTTGTGTGGATGATGGATGTATCCTGGTTCCATACTTCTTCCTCTTCATTTGTGCATGGACAGAGGGCAACCTAAGCACTGACTGGGTCATTTATATCACACTCTTCCTCACAAGGCTTTGGGATTGTTGCGGAAGAAAGGGCAGAAAGCATCTTAGAGCCAGAGGTAGAGTGTGAATTTCTGCAGTAAAACAGTACTTGTCAGACATGACCAGGCCTTGGCCACATGAACTCATGGTAGCTATGACAGCAGCCACAAGATGTGAATAAGATCAACCCAAAGTAGATGGAAGATAAAACACCAATGCAGATGGGAGAAGGGCTCCTAGTGGAAGAGCTGTGGGCCATCTAGAGCTTCTGGGGGTACAGAGTCCATTTCTTCAGGTGGTGGCCCCTCAGACGCTACACATGCTGTTTCTTATTGTAAGGGCACAAGTAACCTTAGGTTGGGATTCATCCACCCAATGGCATCATTTCTGAATTTTATTGCCCCTGTATAGACCCTACCTCCAAATGTAATCCAGTTCTGAGGTACCTGTGTTTGAGTCATTTGCATATTGAACAGGAAAGGTTCAAGGCAGAACCATTTCTTAAGTGTTGCATGCTGCAATCTAGGTTTCCTCTGTGTGTGTGTTTGTGTGTGTGTGTGTGTGTGTGTGTGTGTGTGTGTGTGTGTGTGT
>NW_004949099.1:25948090-25964039 GCF_000317375.1 Microtus ochrogaster | reverse complement strand
TATTTATTGAAAGCATCCCATGGAGCTGACTGGGTAGGCATTAGGCCCTGTCAGGATATAAGACTTCAGCTGTTACAATAAAATCATCAGCATCCCACAGGCAGAGAAAGGGATTCTGTGTCCTCCTGTCTTGCTCTCTACCTGAGTGATGAGTGTGGTATCACACTGATAAAACTGATTGCATAGATCATGGGATGGCATGACATCTCCCAACTGGCGGGGATGGTCCCATGTTTAGAAGTCTATGTTCCACTCAGAGGACCCCTCCACCCCCTACTAGGTAGCTGATGGACAAGCTAGCAACTCTGAGGTGGGAAAAGTTCAGAATGAAAACATCCCCTCTCTGACCTTGATGTAAATCGAATCTGTCACAGAACACACTGGCGAGTGTTCCTCTTGTCTGTTTGTGCTGTTGTTCTATGGACAGCCCACCAGATATCTTTCCATTCTCTGCCCGAATATTGAGTGACCTTGGAAATAGCCTAATCTGTCTTGGCAGATTGAAGATAGAGAAAACAAGCAGGGCAGACAGACCTGCCGGTTCCTGCTATTGATCAGTCGCTAGAATGAAAGATCATTATGAGCTGGTGAGATGTGTCAGACATCGTGTCAGGGGTGGAAAAACTCAGAAGTGGATCCTGACAGCAAGGAATGATAGCAAAGAAACCATGCAATTGTGCACATGAATGTACAGTACACACACACACACACACACATACAATACACCACACATACATACACACATAAACACATGTACACATCATAACACACACACACACACACACAAGTAACTTTTATTCTTTCTTAAGTTTGGCTTGTTTCTCACCCTGAGACTTTTCTTTCCAATACACAATTGCAGAGTCATGCCCATTTGTTCTAAGGATGGGTGAAGCCCAGAGAGATTAAATGAATGCCTAAGATTGCTTCTTTCCCCCTCTCTCCCCTTATTTTTGTATCTCTTGCAGGGTGCTGCTAGTACATTTGGAACATTCAGCTCAGCCCTCAGTTAAGTCCAAGCTCTTCCCACATTTTGTAACTTGCCCTCTAAATCTCACCAAATTCCCAGCATAAGACTCTAACATCAAATTTATGGCTTGAAGTAGAATATGCAAGAGCACGGAACTGAGGAAAAACCCACATGGGTCTCTGCTGACTCTGACACCCATGGATGTATGCATCTGGGAACTTTATTTCACTCCACTTAGCCTCTCTTTACCCATTTTTCCCAAGAACATATACCCTGATTCTTGCTCTCCCTGCCTCTCTTAGAGGAAGTGAGGTTTCATTCAATCTGTGAAGCAGTTGTGGGCCTTAGCTGTAGCTGTCCTCTGAGAGGGATAAGTTCTTACTCTTCTCACGTCTAATGAAACTACAGGCAGAAATAATCACATGATTGTCTGTTCCAGGAAGGCAGAGGCAGGTCCAAATCTGGCCATCAAAAGGAGGAGAGATCTATCAGCTGGGGACCACCAGAAGAACAGATGCTCTGGGCATAGGGGCAGAAAAGGAGGGAGAAAAGAGCTGCTAAGTCTGGGATAGGAAGGGTGAGCTGCAGGCTGGCTCTGTAGGAAGCTAAGTTGCTGCTCAGACCTGAAGGCAGCCTTCAGAATTTCTCCTCCCTTAGGAATAGATCCATGTCCTTAAGGCCTTCGATTGATTGGATAAGGGCCACTTGCATTACTGAGTGTAATCTATTTCATTTCAAGTATACTGATTTAAATATTGATCTCATAATGATATTTTCATAGCACTCGACAGACTCATATTTGGACGAAAGCTGGATATCACAGCCTAGCCATGTTGACCCTGAAAATTAACCTTCACAGGTGGAACTTTCTGGAATTGTGGAGCATGTACGATGTAAAGATTAGGTTATTCTAAAGAGGAGCACAGGAAGAGAAAGAGTGGTGGTTCGTCTTTATATGGAATCACCTAGAAGGACATCCCTGGGCCATGAAAGTATTTCATTCAGAAAGAGAGGATATACTGAACGTGGGCAGCACCATCTTATAGGATGCAGTCTTGACTGAATAAGAAGAAACTGAGGACGTAAGTTGAATGCCAACATTCATCTCTTTCCGCTTTATGACCACAGAAGACAAGAAGACCAAAGACCTCACACTCCTGCTGCCATGTTATCCCACCATGATGGGGTGCATCTCCTTAAATCATGAGCCAAAATAAATGCTTTCTTCTTTAGGTTGCTTCTTATCTGGTATTTAATCATAAGAGTAACTAGTACATGTAATAGGGAAGCCTAAGGGGCAGGGCAGGTACTCTTCAGCCCCATAATTCCAGGACTATCACAGCATATGGGTCTTTCTGGGAACCAGATGTACCTATGTAGTCTAGTTCTTGCTGGACACAACCCATTCTGCCCAATTGGAGCATGGAAAACAGGAAAGAATGCATCCTTTCTCCACTTCTATTCTCTGATCCCACCACAGCCCAGTATAGACAGACAGGCATCACCAGAGGAAGCCTGGCCTGTCTGTAGAGATGCCGAGGTTGCCGAGAGCTCCAACTATAGTACATTGTCACCCACATGTCTCATGAAATGTCATTCCTTTAAAGGTCATAAGCTCTATTGATTTCTGATTCCTCTCTCTCTCTCTCTCTCTCTCTCTCTCTCTCTCTCTCTCTCTCTCTCTCTCCCTCTGCGTGTGTGTGTGTGTGTGTGTGTGTGTGTGTGTATGTGTGTGTGTGGCAGGTTCTATATAACAACAGATTATATGATACATGGTTTGAGGAGATTCTGGTCTGGACTGCCCTGTCCAAGCAGAGAGAAAAGGAACATTTTAAGCTATCAGTGATAATTCTATTAATTACATGTTACCTGCTAATTATGGCTCACCTCCCTCCTTTCCTCTCTCCCCCCCACTTCTCACTCCCTCTTTCCCTCCCCATTCCTCTTCATCTTTTCTTTCCTAAATATATAGCAATTACCTACTATGTGCAAAGATATTTTTCAGTATAGTGGTAAACTAACATATACTTACAATCATGGGGATTTTGTTTTAGGGGAAAAGACAGGGAGTAAATACAAAGTGTCACAAATATCTAATTTAGAGTAAGTTTTATGAAGGGGACTTTGGTGGTTTGAGTGAAAATGCCCCCCATAAGACCATAGCGAGTGACATCATTATGAGGTGTGGCCTTGTTGGAGTACGTGAGGCTTTGTTGGAGTAAGTATGTCACTGAGGGTGGACTTTGAGGTTTCAGAAACACAAGCTAAGCCTAGTGTCTTATTTGCTTTTCCTGCTGCCTGCTGATCCAGATATAGAACTCTCAGCCACCTCTCCAGCACTGTCTTCATTCATGTCTCCACGCTTGCTGTCATGATTACAATGGACTAAACCTCTGAACCTAAAGCCAGCCCCATTAAATACTTTCTCTTATAAGACTTTCTGTGGTCATGGTATCACTTTACAGCAATAGAAATTCTAAGACAAGGACACAAGGTCTATGAGGTGGCATCAAAGGGAACTGGATCTAGTTCATGCTGTCAGCTGATGAAGAAGGAAGAATAAACAACGTTAGTGCTGAGAGCATAATTCTAATCTGCGTTTATATAGCATGTGTGCATTTGCCCATGTGGGTGTAAGTGTGCGTGGGAGAGGGCATATGTGTGTGTGTGTGTGTGTGTGTGTGTGTGCATCTTGGCTTATGTGTGGAGGCGAGAGGACAGTCTCAGATATGGGTCCTCACGTTACACTTTGTTTAAGACAGTATCTTTTCTGATGTTGAGTACGTCAGGCTAACTGGACCATGAGCTTCTGGGACTCTCTCGTCTCCTTCCACCTCCCATCTCCCCATAGCATTGGGATTTGCAGATGCTAATCTATGTGTGAATAGATAATTTTCTCAGTACTACTATTATGAAGTTGTTCTTTGGGACATTTTTTTTTAGGCCTTTATGGGAGTCAGTAGGCTATAATATGTGGAGTAATTTTTGGACATTCTATTCTGTTTCATTACGTTACATATATATTTTCATTCTGATACTATTCTGTTTCAGTCACTATGGCTTTTGCAGCACATTTTGAAGACAGGTATTGCAATACCTTCAGTATTATTCTGTCTGTTCATACTTAACTTGGATATCTTACTGTCTTTTGTGATTCCATCTGCATTCCAGATTTAAAAAAAAATTACTTGAAGTTCGTATTGGTGCTTTGATGGGAGTCACATTGAATCTAGAAACCATTTTGAGTATGATAACTATTACCTTTTTCAGTAATTGAATGTGAGAGAACTTCCACTTTTTGTTTTCCAGAAAATATTAACTCAAAGGTATTTTTTTAAATGAGGGCACAATTCTGTTGTCAGACTTTGGAGAAGGAGAGGAGACAGAAGCAAGTTTGAGATAAAGACACTGAGACAAATTGTTCTTCAGAGTAAGAGATGGAATTATGCTGCAGACAATACTTAGTGGGATTCTGAAGAGAAAGGGCCTTTAGAACCACTACACAGAGTGGACTTCTATATCTTAAAGGTTTCTGAGAGACAGGAAAGCTTCCATGTCATGCAATTTCTAAGAAGGCTTTAGAACGTGCTTGTGGTCAGGTTACCACTGACTTCCATTTGACACTAAAGAGGGAATGCTGGGAAGGGACTCTTTGTGGCTGTAGTTATCCTTTCCTGCTGATGGCAGGGAGGGCAGCCACATTTGCTTCAAGCAGCAGCCTCTGGAATCTCTGTCACAAACTTTCTTATACTTCCAGGCCTTGACCCTGGAGGTCCCATTTGTAAATATAGTCACAAGATGAATTGAGACCTTGTTACACTATCTTTGTAGGAAGACACAAATATTCACTCTATAATTGAGCACGTGAAGCAGAATAGAGGTACCAATTGTCTTGATATGCCGCCCTATGTCAGGCGTCAGCCTTTCTCAGTGGACACTTGGATCTGCAGCAAGGCACCAGGCCCGAAGGAATGTTTTCCTGGTATCCCTGTGTTGAACTTAGCCCCACAGTGTTAACTCTCACTGGACTCAGCATCTTGCCTTCAGTATACTGAGTCTGATTCTAAGGAAGATGGACTAGCACTAATACAACATGAGTCTTCTCTCTCCATCATGACCATATGCTAATACTGATACAGCATAAGTCTTCTCTCTCCATCATGACCATATGCTAATGAAGTGAATGAAGCTCAACATTAAGCCTGTGGCCAGCTTCAGGAAACTGGCAGATTTAGATGTCAGTGAAGAGTTTACATCACCAAAGATATAATCTTAGTAATTTATTTTTTTAATCTTAGTAATTTATTTGGCACCCAAAGAGGAAAATCAAAGCTAGAATCCAGTTGAATACATTAAGTCACCATGGTTGCTGTGTAGGGCAGTTGAATACATTAAGTCACCATGGTTGCTGTGTAGGGCATGTTGGTGGCTCTTCCCAGACCTGGAGGTTTTTGCTCTCCAGCTTAACTTCGGGCAATACACAGAGTTCATGTGAGCAGGAAGAGGTCTATTTCCTTGGTTAGTGTTGTGTTAGTTTTTCCTGGGGAGACATGAATATACATCTAATCACCCCAGATGGGGTAGATCTGAGGACAGATCAAGGTAATGGCTCCACCAAAGCCCAGTTTTCTGAGCCAGCAAGTAAATGGAGCTGGCTCACAGAGCAGGAGTGAATGGTTACTTAAAGGAGCATGTGTGACCACCTAAACAGCTGCATCATCACAAAGTCGCACCTCATTCTGAATGAGGACCTCATGCAAGTTATTTTATGGAGTTCTTAACTATCATATCTCTTAATATCACTTGCAGCTGTGGGTGGCCCAGGACAGAGCGCTGGCTGAAGTCTCAAGGGAGGACCTGTTTCCCCTCTCCCTACTCTTACTAGAGAGTGTCGGTGACTCTGTTACCATCACCATCACCATCACCTCACTAGCTCCCTGTGTTCAATTAACTGTTGTGGCTATGGGCCAAGTGATGACAGCTCCAACATGGTGATGGGATGATCCTGCTGTACGTGGTGGGGAAGACAATAGTGGAGCAGGATGCAGTCATCTGGCTGAGGAGAAACACTGGAGTCATATTCATAGAAGCTGATGTAGCTCAGTTGTGTAGCCAAGACTGTGTCTTGGGTTATGTTTGTTTGTGTCTTTGTCAATCATGTCAGTCAAACTCGCCAGCTCCTGCTAATTCTGGGTTGAGGGACTCAGCCAACAGCAGCTGATTAGGTAGGCAGGGTTAAAGAGACAGTTTTAAAAGGAAGTACAGGAGCTGCCCCAGACTCTACAATGAACAGCATTTGAATACCTTTCTAGGGTCACCTGACTGGATCATTGCTTCCTTTCTGCACTTCTCCCTTTTTTGGTTACATTTTCTTGTTTTAAAAGAAGGAATGGGTTTTCATGTATAACACAAACACAAAGAACTAAGCTGATGTAGGCATGTATCTTTAAACCTCCATAACTATGGGTCCACATAAATGTCTCTATTCCATTACCCACCATCTCAGGTGGTTTGATACAACAATGAGCTGTGTATACCCAGTAAATAATACCCAGTGGAGCACCCATTTTCCTGAGGTAGTTCTAGGGAAGGAAGCTGAGATCCTGTATTTCTTACATGCTGCCAGAAGTTATGCCACAGACCTCTGTCCTTATATAGGTGTCAAGGACATAGACAAAATGTGATTGTTGTGTAAGGGTCCTGCAGTCAGGTGGTCAAAGACTCAGATCTAACCTCACTGCCTTTACTATGTGTTACCAGATTCTTTTAGTCCCCAGTTAATGTGTCTCAAGTCTTAAGTGAGGCTGAAATCAGATGTGACAGTACTATTCATAAACATCCAACCTATCATTTGACATGCCATTAATCTTCCATGAATATAAGCTCTCATTATGTTATTAACAATAAATCCTGCTAATTCAATGCAAATTAGTCACAGACATTTGTTTTATAATCCTTGTCATCTTATTTCACTCATTTTAGCTCCTTGAGGAGTGAGACAATGTGCCCATTTCTATCACGTAATGCATCTAAAGATAAAATTATAGGCAGTTACTTATCAAACACTGAGTCTATATGGTGTATGATATGTAACAACCATCATAGGATTTTTTTTTTTTGTGTCAACCATCTTCAAGACATCTGGCCGGGCGGTGGTGGCGCACGCCTTTAATCCCAGCACTCGGGAGGCAGAGGCAGGCAGATCTCTGTTAGTTCAAGGCCATCTGGATGAAGGACTAATTTGTTTCCTTTGAAACTCGACTTCTTGGTCATTATGTAGACAGAATGTCCCCAAGGTGGTATAGATATCATCCAAAGCCCAAAGATCTCCCAGTGAAAATTTGACTTCATGGGAACAAGAAACTTATGGATTGGAGTTGGTAGAATGACCTGATATTTAGTTACTTAATGTGTGTAATTTCAAGTCCAAATAAATTATACATATTAACCCATTGTCTGTCTGTGATTATTCACTGAATGTTTTAGGATTTACCTTGGTGAGCTAGAGAGATTGATCAGTGGTTAAGAGCACTGATTGCTCTCCTAAAAGACCAAGGTTAATTTATTTCCAGCACCCACATCATGGCTCACAACCATCTCTAGGTCCAGGTGCTCTGATACATTCTTCTGTTCTTCACAGGTATTAAACATCCACATGGTACACAGATAAACATGTGGGAAAACACTCACACATAATATATATACATATATGTAAATGCATCTGAATATATATATATATATGTGTGTGTGTGTGTGTGTGTGTGTGTATGTGTCTGAATATATATGGTCTCTCTCATATATATGAGAAAGCCATGGAAAGGATGATGTTTATTTGATGGGGAAAATCATATGTCCTAATAGTTAAATCTTAGGCTCTGCAGTCTTATGCTGGTAGTTCAAATCATTGCTTTACCAGTAAATACATGAGTGAGCCTGGGTTACTTACTCAACCTCCCTTGAGTACCGGTTTCCTCATAGCTCCACCAGTGGTATTCCTATCTTAGCTGTCAATCACTTCAGTTTCATATGCTCTGTTCTAGGTGAGGGCAGAGCGAAGTACTGGTTCTTTTAGGCGAACTCTCATGCTCTGAGCCAGTATTTCGTGTCACTGTTACATGGTACGTTGCCATGATATAAGTTGACATTTAAAACTTAGCTGTCTATATAGGATGATGGCATTTGACTGAAGAGTACTTCTGAAGACATTTGTTTAAAAACTGTGGTGTCCATGGCATCTGTCAGTGTCAGTCATGTCTGGCAACTCTTAGGAAAATAGATTAAAACTTTGTAAATGACATAAATATTGCAACTTTCAAACACAAAACCATGACCATTTCAAACATGCTATTGTGTTTCTCAGTAGAGTTGCTGCCTCTCTATTTTTTAGAAGATCAGCTAAGGAATGGGATGATAAACATATTCTCCATGAATAGCTGGGTCTTGAGAGGCACTGCAGGATTTGAATTAATGGACTCATCTATCCCAAGATTTGCCTGGAGATGGCCTTTTGTCAGGTCATGTAGTTCTGTCTCAGAAGATACTAAGTTTTGAACTAACAGAAGAGAAGACTTGATGGCTGCAGCTAACTCCAAGATCACACACACACACACACACACACACACACACACACACACACACACGCTCTATCCAGTCCATTTCTTCCTTTCTCTCACTTTAATTTGTGTGTTTGTGGTGAATGTAGGTATGGTCACCCATGAACGCACATGTGAAGGGCAGAGTTTGACTTTTACTATTTTCCTTATTGCTCTCCATCTCTTTTTCTTCTAGATATGTTCTTTCAGTGAACTGAGTCTTATCTTTTCAGAGAGACTGGATGGGTATTGAGCCTCAAGGATCTGCCTGTGTGTAGATGCCACAATGCCAGAGTTGTAGATGTGTACTGCTGTGCTTGGCTTTTATGTGGATGCTGGGAGTTTGAACTTAGGATCCCATGCTTGCACAGTGAACATCTTGCCACACTAAGTATATCATCAGTCCACAAATGCATCTTTCTATGGGCAGTGACTATATGAGTCAAAGATTGTGTGTGAAAAAGTGGTATTTATGTTGGATGATGTACATAATATTGGCGTTACAGTCTGATTACAGTGATCATCTATTGTCCTGATTACTTTGCAAACACCCTCATTAACATGAAAAACCCTATGATTCTAACAGTGAAAGGACTGGTAATCTAGGTAATGAGCAAAACTACCAGGTGTCTCAGCCTGTGTGCTTAAGGGCTAGCAGAAGCACTAGGAGTCCCTGCCTCAGCCCCTGCCTCAGCCTCTGCTTCTGCCTCAGAGTCTGAGTATAACTTGGTAGATTGATGGACCTATTCATTCACTTTCCGGATATTTTTGCCCTCATTTGGCAGATATCATTTTAATTTTTTTGTGTTGTCCATAAATATCTTCAACTTGAATGAGTGGATGATTACCGCCTTCCATACTTAGGAAACATGTGTGCACAGCTCTCGGCCCGTGTCCGGACACAGTTGGTCATGCTGACGGCCAGCACATGGATACAGTGAATAAGATTGCATTTAGTAAATATTCACTGTGGAGTTTCTACTCTATGCTTGGGTCCTTATGCCTAGTGAAATACAGAGATATTAAAGTAAAAATGAGAGCTGGGGATGTAGCTCAGTGGAAAAAGTGAAGTGGAAGTGTGCTCAGTATCTCCTTGGGTTCTATGTTGTGTGGCTGTGCAAGCATGTTTGCACATGTGTGTATGTAGTATGCAGTGTATATGTGTATATGTGCACATGGAGAGGTTAGAGGTCAACCCAAGGTTTAGAAGGAGGGCCCCCTTGTTTGTCCCAGCCACCTGGCTAGCTTAGCCCTGAAATAACCACACAGAAACTGTATTTATTAAATTACTGCTTGGCCCATTAGCTCTAGTTTCTTATTATTTCTTACATCTTAATTTAAACCATTTCTATTAATTTGTGTATTGCCACGTGGCAGTGGCTTACCAGGTAAAATTCCCAGGTCTGTCTCTGGTGGATCCATGGCATCTCCCTACTCCACCCTTCTTTCTCCCAGCATTCAGTTCTGTCTTCCCTGTCTACCCAAGTTCTGCCCTATCAACAGGCCAAAAGCAATTTCTTTATTAACCAATGAAAGTAACACAAAGACAGAAGGACCTCCTACACCACCAAGGTATCCTCCTTTATTGCTCTCCACCTATTATTTGGAAGCAGGATCTCTTACTGTACCATTTAGGCTAGAGTGGCTGGGCAGCAAATCTCAGGGATCCTTCCATCTCCTTCCACTCTCCAGCATTGGGGTTATGGATATGTTCCATTGTATCTCATTTTGTATATGTGCTAGAGATCTGAATTCAGGTTCTCAAGCTTGCTTAGCAAGCACTTTACTGACTGAGTCATCCCTTCAGGCCCTTGTGTTACGGATTTTGAAATTTCTATGAATATTTCTGAGTTGGGTGGTATATTCATTGGGCAACCTCTCAAACTAAGTTGGAACATATCTGCATTTTAACAGAGTTTGACTCCAAGATCTTTAAAAAAAAAACAAAGGGAGGCACTAAAACCACAATGAAAATTACAATACAATGAAGCCTTGGTCTTTTGAGGATGTAGAGCCTTCATTAGTGTGCATGTGTGGCTATCAGAAAAGTTCCTGCTGCCTTGGTTTCTGATATAGTGGGAAGAAGCTAGTTTCAGCTTCAAGATTTTAAACAACAAGGGTCATTCCAACCATCAGGAGATATAGTCACTAAGATAAAGCTACTGATTTCCTTATTTACATCATGCCTAACTTCATGACTACCAATCTTATGAAGACATAATGAGAAAACGACTGTGTATAAATAAGGTAGAAAGTTCTCACTAGGAATCAATCAACTTTGTTAGCACGTTGATCTTGGAAGCTTTGCCTTTAGAAAAGTCTGTGTTTTTTAGATTCCTAATCTGTGGTATTTTATTATGGCTTCTTAGAACATGTAATTTAGCAGCTATAACATCTATGTAACATGAGAGAGCCTGGAGGAAGACATGGCTGGGCTTCTGGAGATGATAGGAATACCTAAACTGTGGTAATCCAGGAACCTTGTTGACAAAGGCCTCTTTCTCTCCTAGCCCTGCAGCCATTCAGTCCCAAAGAAACACACAGAGGCTTACATTGATTATAAACTGGTTGGTCTATTAGCTCAGGCTTCTTATCAGCAGTTTTATCTTACATTAATTCATAATTCTTGTCTGTGTTAGCCACGTGACTTGGTACCTTTTATTAGTGAGGCATTCTCATTTTGCTTCCTCTGTCTCTGGGTGACAACTGCAGACTGAGCTTTTTCCCTTCCCAGAATTCTCCTATTCTGGTTGCCCTACCTATACTTCCTGCCTGATCACCCTGCCTATATTTCGTGCCTGGCTACTGGCTAATCGGCATTTTATTAAACCAATACAAGTTACAAATCTTTACAGGGTACAAGACCACTGACCCACAGCAGCCCCTAACCAATGTACTTTGTATCCTGGGAGGTGAGCCTAAGTATAGGTTATAAGTACATAGCAAACGAAGCTAGGTGGGAAATAATTATGTTGGTTTAGCTGAGAAATGTACCCTGGTTGGGTTTCAATATTCAGATACTGGGTTCCCAGTGGGTGGTGCTGTTTGGAGAGGTTTGGGAGGTATAGCCTTGTTGGAGTCAATACATTACTTGGGTCGTATTAGAGAGTAAAATTTCTATCAGCCTACCTAAAAGCTTACCCTACTTTCACTTTTAGTCTCTCTTTAATGTTTACTGTTTAAGATGTAAGTTCCCAGCTTCCTGTTCCCGCTACCATGCCTGCCTGCTCTCATGCCACCCTGCCATGATGGACTCTCATACCTCTGTAGCCCTAAGCCCAAATCAACTCTTCTTTCTTTAAGTTGCCTTGGTTGTTGTATTTTATGACAGCAGCAGAGAAATGTCAAGTACAGTGGGCTTGGGTGGACCTTACTCAGGTGGACTGTCACACTTCTGCTGCACTCAGGTTGGAGGGGAAGAGAAGAAAGCTCTTTGAAGTCACTTTAGGTCTTGTCTGTGATCTTGTGTTTTCAAATCTTCCGGTCTAGCTCTGCTTTAGAATAGCTTGCTTGAGAGACACCACAATGGTCATAGGTTTAAGCATTAAGTTATAACTAGCCTCTTTTCACAGATAGGTTTAATTCTCTTATTAGAATTTTTAAAGCCTGAAATGTGTAGCTGGGAAAATGCAACTCATTTTTGCATGTTACCTAAGCAAAGGGATGGCTATTTTGTTTTCTAATTACCATTCAGCATGGTATGAACCTATTATTCTTCAAATAGAGATCTCTTAGAAAGTTATTTCCTCTGTGATCCATACTTCCTTAGTCCTGTAGACCCTGCCTGGGTACCCAAGGATGTTGTGTAATATATGGCCAGGAGTCCAGGCTTTGAATTGGATAGATGAGACTGATGAATGCTGTATCCTTCACTTAGCAGCTGTGTGGTTTTTCATCAGGAATGAGACCTCTTGGTATTCTAGCAACTGAGCTAGAAATGTGATCTAGGACTCAGGATTAAGTGATGTGGTGCACATAAGCGACACGGCAGGCACGGCTCTTATCAGGTGGTGACAGCTCAAGATCTGTTATATTATCACTAACTGGAGATGGCTATTTAAGATGTAATAATTAATGTTATGCAGCCACTGTGACCTAGACTCCCAAATATATCAATTTCCTCTCCATTTGAAGATGACAGCGTCCATTGTGTACAAGAACACAGTGCAGTAGTGTGGATCCTTGTCTGATCACAGCTTGTGCATTTCCTTCTCTCCCTGTATTACTCACCCTTCTCATTGCTGTAACAAAACTGACGAGAAGCAATTTAAGGAAGGAAGGATTTTGGCTTCTGGTTTGAAAGAAATCAGTTAGTCACAGTGGAACTGGACAGGAGCAGGAAGCCAGCTGATCACACTGCATCCAAAGTCAGAGAGCAGAGTGACCATAAACTAAGTATGGACTATGACATCTCATGGCCCACTTCTATGTCACACTTCCTCTGGTAAGGCCCCACAACCTTTCCAACAGCACCACCAATTGAGGACAGTATTCAGTCTCATGAGCCTGTATGTGACATTTCACAGTCAAACTGAAACACTCTTTATCATGAGCAGATTTTGTCCATATCTTTGAAGCCACTATTCTGGCCTCCTTTTGACCTCTCACAACGGGTAAAGGAGAATCCACATTATCAAACCAGTTTGTAGGTGCTAGAGACATGGCTCAGCAGTTGCTGTTCTGCCAGAGGACCTAGGTTTGAGTTCTGACACTCACATGATGACTCTTTCTAACTCCTGTTTCAGGAAATCTAGCATCAGCTTCTGGACTTCACAGGCATCAGGCACATAAGTAAGTGCACAGACATACATGCAGCCAGAACACTCATATACATAGGATATAATACTTTTTAAAGTAATTTTGAATATGATACCTGTGAGATATATTTGTAAATTATGTTTTAACGTTACTAATATTCTAGCTGATTCTAAGTCAGTGATGTTGCTGAAAACACAGCCAATCCAGGTTCATGGTATTTCTTGATTCAACCTAGGCACTAGAAGTAGCCTTTGTGGTCTATTTTTACCTCAGTTTAAGGGTACAAAGATTGATCTTGCATGTCAACTTGACTGCACTTAGAAATCACCATGGAAACATGGCCCTAGGTATTTCTATGGATGTGTTTCTAGAAAGTTTTAACTAAGGAGGAACCCCCCACTTGCACCGCAATGTGGTGTGACTCTAACCCATGAACTGGGGTCTGAGAATAAGAGGCTGAGGTCGAGCTGAATACCACCATCCCTTCTGCTCTACTGCCTGATGACAGGGCAATGTGACAAGCTGCTTCGTACTGTCACTGATATGCCTTCCTCACCTTGATGGACTGAGCTCCTTAAGTTGCTGTTGCCAGGTATTTTGTCATAGTAAAGATAAAAGTAACTGATACAAAGGGTGACCTGGAATGAGCTGTGGTTCCTGTCATTAAAGCATCACTAAGCTATCAGGAACAAGCATGTGGAAACATAAACAGAAATGGGAATAATTGATGCAGTGGCTCAATTGTTTACTATTTTAAATATGAAGCAACTACTGTGTATCCAGTGAACTATTTATCTTTTCAGCTGGACTCCACACCAGCTCAGAAACCAGTTTTTTTTTTCAGTTTTCTTGGACTAAGCCCCTGCTGAATACACACATATGATTCTGCAGATTTCTTTACCCACACTGATCTGTATTTACTTGCTCATCATTGTGTTCTGAGTGCCAAGCAATTTGACACGCTGTAGGTGTTCATTGCAGCCTGCCCTGCTCTGAAGAATGTTGCTAATCCACCAGCCTAGTGGATGAAATGGGCAAAGAAAAGGGTTGTGCCCAGTAGGGGGCACTCCATCCCTCAGATGTTTCTTGGGTCTTCTGGGGGAAACCTTGGCTTATGTTTTCTTAGAATGTGGGAGAAAGCTGGGGCAGATATGGGAGAGATAGGAGGAAGAAAGGGGAGAAAGAAATGATGTAATTATATATTAATTAAGTTTAAAATAGTGCAAATAACAAGAAAAAAAGAGAAGGACCTGAATTCATCTAGTTCAGGCACTTTTCTCCCTGCAGAAGAAAGGGTTATTAGCCAGTGGCTCCTATTTCCTCTCCTTTTCTTTTCCTTCCCAGTTTGCCTCCTTCTCTCTTATAGCAGTTGAGACAGGTATTGTTTAGCCACAGGAATGCACTCTGAGAAATGTCATGCAGCTTTGTGTGCAAACACCATGGAAAGGAACACATAAACACACAGTCCTGGATTGTGTAGATCAGTCACTCTCTGTGGCCTCTTGATGCAGTCTAGGGACACAGTAAAAAGCTAAGGAAATGGTTCAGGCACAAAGTGCTTGCTTTGCAAACATAAGAGCTGAATTCAATTCTCCCAAAGCCCATGCTAAAAAAGAAAAGCAAAATAAACAAATAAAAAAACCTGGGCGTAATGACTCGCGCTTGTAGTACTAGTGCTGGGGAAACAATGACAGAAGATCTTTGGGGCTCACTGAGCAGTCTGTAACATGGGTTCCAGGCAAGTGTGAGACCCAACATAGCCTCAAAATACAGTAGATGACACCAGAGGAACCACATCTAAGATTGTCCACCGGTTTGCATGGGTATGCACACACTCACACACACACACACACGTACCTACACATATTAAAACATATACAGACAGAGACATACACACACAGATAAAGACGTACACACAGACACACATGAGACACAAACATGAGATGACTGAAGCTGCTACTGGGGAATCATGTTGTACTATTTTAGTGTTAACTAGTTATTTTTAGTTAACAAGTTATTTTAGTGTTAATAGTTGTTTCTTATAATTAGGATGCACATATTCAAATGTTGATAAAATTTGCATAATGAACACCTGTAGACCTTATCACTAGCAGGCACAGGGTGCTGTGGATGTGTGCATTTCCACCTGACAACAGAACGGTCATCTCATTTATATCCTTGTTGACACAAGCAAGTGAACAACATGTTAGGCTATGACATTGTGTGTCTATGATGTCACCTAGAGGCAGGGATAGAGCCCATTGCTCTGGGAGGTTAGCTATTATGAAGAAGGGAAGAGGAAAGAACGAAAGATCTAGAAGATGGAAGAGAACTGTGGATTGCTGCCTTTAGGCACAAGTTGGCTTTTGCACCTATGAACTCACAGCAGCTATGGCTATAAGCAGGTCTGCATAAGATCATGTCAACCTGCATTTTTGTGCAGATGGGGCCCCCACTTACTGAGGAGCTATTAGCAGCTGATAGCTCCTAGGCATGGGAGAATATTCGCTGAGGATACCACCATTGGTAGGTTTCATCCATACTCTTATGATAGAAAGCACTACTGGTGATGTGGGCTTCCCCTCTGTATGATATGATTATGTTTTATTGACATTGGTTAATAAAGAAACTG
>NW_004949099.1:25943834-25947965 GCF_000317375.1 Microtus ochrogaster | reverse complement strand
GAGAGAGAGAGAGAGAGAGAGAGAGGGGGAGAGAATAGGTTGAGTCAAGAAGAGAAGCCATGTAGCTGCCAGAGGAGACAGATGCCGGATGCCAGCCTGAACCTTACCAATAGACCACAACCATGTGGAGATACACAGATTAATAGAAATGGGCTAGTTTAAGATGTAAGAGCTAGCTAGAAATATGTTTAAGCTATTGGCAAAACAGTATTGTAATAGTACAGTTTCTGTGTGATTATTTCAGGTCTGGGTGGCCAGGAAAAAAATGAGCAGCCTCTGCCAACAGATTGGCACCCACTGTCTGGAGCATAGATCCACATAAGTCCTATAAAAGCTTTAAAAAAGAGGACTTCTAGACTCACATAAATGGGAGTCAATTGGAGCTTGTTGGTAGTTGCATATTTTTAGATAGGCTCTGTTTGCTGGTGACAGGCAGAGGCATGGCTCCATCAAGAGAGGTCTTTCTGATTCAGCATTAGTAGCACAAAGCTGTGCGGTTTCTAAACAGCAGTTTGCTGATTTGTACTAGTTGCACAAATACTTCTGGCTCTTTCAGGAGGCAGCATAAATGGAGTCAGTGAGCAGTGTGTTATGAATTGCTTAATGTCGACACAGACCCAATGTCACCCTGAAGCTGGGGCAATGTGCATTACTTTCAGAGGCAGTAAACAGGCCTCCATCATGTTGGACTGGGTAGAGCAAGATTGCAGGATCATGGAGTTCGTCCTAGTCATGCCTGCTTACCATTTAAAAAAATAGTACTCCTGGTCAAAAATAATTACAGATATGCATGTACTAAAGACAAATTTAGGTGGAAAAGACCTCTAATTAAGTCACAGTTTTGGATAAATGTACATAGGCTTGAGAGAGAGAGAGAGAGAGAGAGAGAGAGAGAGAGAAGAGCATAGATGGTTATAAAAAGAAATAGTTTTAAAAATAAAACAAAGTCTTTAAAGAGACAGACTACAGACAGTCATAGATTAAAGGAGTAGAAAAAATAAGCCACATAAAAATAGAAAGTACACAGAGAGACTGGATTATGTATATTACTATGTTTTCTTTGAGTTTTTTTGACTGTGAATAAACTAAGTACAGAGATATATTTAATTGAAGGGCTGCTAAGCTAAACCAACATGTATATTTTAAAGATATCTTGACTTCAAAATTTGAATCTAAGGATATATTACTTTTGAAAAGAGGTTCTGCTTTTGTTTCCACAAAGTATGAGAACCTGTGGATTCCTTCCAGACTAATGTGGTTTTCTAGACTAAGATCCCCTGAAAGGTCTCCTTGAACCCCCCAAAATACTTCACCCAACAAAAAGCAGGAATCAATTTGGAGAGAACTACACCCAAATTTCCAAATATTGTTTATAAATGTTTGTTTACATTTAAATAGGGATGTGTTATAGAGATGAATATTTTGCATTAATATGGATCTTGGTTTATTGATACAAATTTAAGATCAATTATATATATTTATAATATATATATATTATATCAATCATATATAAGATCAAAATATATATATGTTCTTAAGGCATTGTGTTTGTTCATCTCATTTAAAAATGTAAATTAAGAGATATAGGTAATAGATATTCATCTATAATAATCAAGCTTGTAGTCATATTAGTTAGGTTTTCTAGATGTACAGAGATATATTTCAGATAGATAGGTATTCTTCAAACCTTTCAAAATTTAACAAAATATGGTATCTAAATGTTTTAAGAACTTAAGACTTTTTGTGATAATGAGACATATCTGTTCCTGGTAGCACCAATCTACTTCAAGAGGATGATTGGCATTGAAGAGGCTCTTTATGGAGTTTGTTAGCCGTTTGGGCAATAAACTGCTCTTGTCTGTACTGCTTGATGCTATACTGTATAAACTGGACATGTAGAACTCTCAGAAAAATGACCGCTGAACTTGCCAAAAGGTGAGATGATCCTTTGGGGTTCTTCCTTCATGAAAGAGTCTGCGAGGCATTCTGCCGGATACAGAAGAGAGTCTGCAACAAACTGCCAATATAAGTGGAACTGTCTTCGAAATTTTCTGCTTCATGGAAAAGTCTGCTGGATGCTATGGGCCTGTAGGCTGAAGATGGATGCCCCAATGTTACAGGAAAACTTTGGGTAACTATCCAGGCAGAGAGATATCTCTATCAATTCTGGAACTTTGGAAGTTGCTTACAACGCATTCCTGTTTACTTAGGTAGTATTATATCCTTCTGGAGTCTCTGATGGTGTTGAAGAATAGAAGGTTATAATTATAGTTTTCCTTAGAGTAGGCAGAATCAGGGGGATGCCATGTAGCTACCACAGGAGACAAATGTGCTCGAAATTTGCCAGTAAACCATGAGCCTCATGGTAAAATATAAAATAATAAAAATGGGTTAATTTAGGATGTAAGAGCTAGCTAGAAATATGCTTAACAATAACACAGTTTGTGTGATTATTTTGGGTCTGGGCTGCCGGGAGCAAATGAGCAGCTTCCACCAACACCTGTCTGCCTGTCTGTATTTGTTGTTACATATGTGAGTGATGTATGTGCACACACGTGTGTGTGTGTATGTGTGTGTATGTGTGCATGTATGCACTTATGTGTATGCGTGTGTGTGTGTGTACACCTCGTTGTGCTTGTCAGGGCCAGAGGATGAGGTCGGGTGTCCTACTCCATCACTTTCCATCCTTTTCTCTGTCAGGATCTGGAGCTAGGCTGGAGGCCAACAAGCCTGGGAAATCCTTCTGACCCTACCTTCACAGATCTCGAGTCACAGGCCAGTGGCCATGCTTAGCTCTTTATGAGGGTGCTGTTGATTTGAACTCAGGGCTTCATGCTTGTGAAGTAAGCTTCTTATTCACTTAGCCATCACCCTGGACCAAATTATCCTTATTTATAATTCACAGAATCATTTTTGATAGATATATGTTGAGAAACAGCTAAATCAAATTAATCAACATGTGCATAGTCTTTTTTTTTAACCAGGGAGAGTTCTTTCAAGTCTGTTCCCTTACCTTGCATTATTTCTTTCCTGAAAACTTGAGTTATTATATCATAGCAAACTCTGTTTATTTTTCTTCACATTTTATATTTTTTGAATAATATATACAATGGCATTCCCCTTGGAGACTGGGCAATGCAACAGGTAGAACCAGATACACAGTGAAGAAGAAATATCTTCTCTCAAAGCTCAAGGTTCAGAATCTTTAAGATGAACTATCCCAATCAAGAATCCAAATGTTCTATTTCAGCAATGCAGCCACAAATACAAGTAACTCCTTTGCAGAATAGAATCAATTGAAGAACTTTGACGTTCTTAAGAGTCCAAACTTGGCTTGAATGACTTGTCACCTGCCTTGAAGCATCAATTGTGATGTCATTGAATTCTCCACCTGCTAGATAATGAGCTGATAAGAGATCTTTTCTGACCAGTGCCCTTGTGGGTTATCAGGGAGGCCCAGGTTGCCCCATTGATCTGTGGTAGGTCAGTAGCTGTGGATTGTATAGAGGAGAGGCACCTTGCCAATGTGCTCTCAGTGTTGAGATGGCCTCTGCTGATGGAATATTGATCTCAGGTCTGTTGATAACAATGGGATTCAGAAGCGAGTCATAACAAAACAAGCCCTTAGTTTTCTGAGTAGCTGCCACCCTGATAACTTCTCTTTGTGTGTAAGTTGGCCTCCTAATCCTAGGGGAAGCATGTGCTATTTTTATTATAAAATAGATCTGACAGAACTGGGGGGAAAGATTTGGAAAAGGAAAGAGCGGAGGTGGTACATCTGTAACCACCAGTGTTCTCTGACCATCACCAAATAAGAAGACCCCAAATCCACAACTCCATAGCTCTGGGGAGATAGTTCAGTTGGTGTGGTGCTTGCCTTACAAGCAGGAAGACATAGCTTTTATCTCCAGAACATGCATGCAAGAGTAGTTTATTTCTTACTGTTGCCGTGTTGAGGGGAGGGGAGGTAGACAGGCTTCCTAGAGCTTGCTAGTCAGTGATGGATCATATTCCAAAATAGGTAGATGGTACCTGAAATTGTCCCCTGACCTTTACATATGAGAATACATATATACAGTCACACACACACACACACACACACACACACACACACACACACACACACACACA
>NW_004949099.1:25940610-25943734 GCF_000317375.1 Microtus ochrogaster | reverse complement strand
TTAAAAGGACTCAAAGCCCAGATGATTTTCAAGCCCTATTGTGACTGAAGCTCCCTAATGGGCTCCTAAAATCAGTGAGATATTGCTGAAGTGAGGCCATCAAGTCTGATACAGGAGGAAGGGCTTCACTTTCCAGATGAGGTACAGTTTACACTGCACATGTCTCTGCGATCCTGCGGTGGGATGGAACGGTGAAAATTAGAAGTCAGCTCTCCTGGTTTCCTGGAGTCCTTTCAATTAAGCCTTTTCCAGAAGCCACAGCACAGATGGCAGCTTCTTGGTTTTGCAGAGTAACTTCCAGTTCTCTGTTTCCCAGGAGATGAGAACAGGAGGCAGTGAGCTTTCCTCATTACCCTTCTGGTACTTTCTTAATGGACCTGCTTTGCTTCAGTCATGTTTTCTTAAGTACAGGAGGGCAGAGCACTTTCCCCTGCCAGGATCTATGCTCAGCCCATTAGCTCTTCCCATTTCTGATAGAAGGCAAATAAGAAAAACCACGTTATTTTTTTATGAGCCAGTCAAACTTGATGCACAGTGACAAAAATCTATTTGATGTGATTTGTGTGCCTGTACTTTATATGATATGACTAAACACACACACACACACACACATGCATGCACACACACATACACACATGCACACAATGTGGACTGAATCCTGTGTCTTATGCATTTTGTTAAAGGTGTTGTTTTGAGAAAAAAGGTCTATTTTGTTTGGCCTGGAGCTTACTATGCAAAACAAGTTGACATGGAGCTTGTTGTAGTTCTCTTGCCTCTGCCTTCTAAGTGTGGGGTTATAGGCATGAGCCAAGTCACCATAGCCAATAGAGAATAGTCTGCCCTAACTGGTGTCCATAAAATTCTAGATTATTTCTTTAGAATCAAGCAGGACTCTTAAAGTCTGGGTGTAACTTTTTCAGCTGTCGTTTGTATGCATGTCTCTAGCCTTTGAATCTCAGATACCTTCCAGAGGTTCAGGTGTCATAGATTTAGTCTCCAACATGGAGCTCCTGGAATGTGGTGTGACTTTGTGGAGGTAAAGTCTAACAGGGCAGTGCTGCAGGGGTAGCTAAAATCTTTGTAGGTATGCCTTCAAAAGAGACTGAAATCCAGGCCTTCCTTTCTTCTCCACTCTTTGACTGCCTTTTCTTAACAAAGGCCCAAAGCAATGACGCCAAGCAGTTGTGAGCTAGAACCTTTAATACTGTAAGACCAGTATTAATAAAATAAACCATGGCCTCAGCTATTTTGCTGCTGACTTATACAAGTATATGGGAGCTATCTGTCTTTTATTTGCATGTGGCATTTGTGGGGGCATATGGACATGTTAATGTGGCTCTGTGCATGTGTCCCTACAGGTATATGTTTATGTGTGGAGGCCAGAGATCAACGTTGTAGATCTCTCTCAATATCTTCCCCACCTCATTATCATCTTAGTCATCATCATCATAATTATCATTAGCAATTTCACATATGTCTCTTAGAGAATCACTCACCAGTTGGCTAAGCTCACTGGTGAGCATGCTCCAGGTTTCCTCCTGTTTCTACCTCTTCAGCTCTAGGATTACAGATGTGTATGGTCATGGCTCAGTTGTGTCTGAGCTGTGGTGAGGATCAACATAATGAAAGGGAGAAGGTGAAGAAGCAGCGATGCCTAGCACAAGATAGACAGGAAACAGAGAGAAGAAGGTACAGGGGCCAGGAATCACCTTTAAAGTACCTCTCTTAGTGACCTACTTACTACAGCTAAGACATTACTTCTCAAGATGGTGGCACCAGTGGAGACCATGCCTTCCATATCTAAGCTTCTGAAGGACATTATAGATTTATACTTAGCAATGATTTCCCAATGAACTGATCCATGACAAGAAATTTATCCAGGCTTTTGCATGTTCATGTTCCTCTCTGGGAATATTCTCAGCCATACTTACACTTTAATCTTGTAGGAGAGCAAATTATCTTTTTAAAAAGAATTCTATCTCCTCCTCTTTCTCCTCTTCTTCTTTTCTCATTCTTATTTATTATTATTATTATTGTTGTTGTTGTTGTTGTTGTTGTTGTTGTTATTTGAGACAAATTCTCATTATGTAGTTATGGCTATCCTAAAACTGACTATGTAGACGAGGCTGGCCTTTAATTCAACAAAGATCTGCCTACAAAGTTTTTAGATTAAAGGCACATGCCACCATTTCCAGCTGAGAAAATTGTTCTTTGCGTGGTTCCCCCTCTGTAATCAAAAGTGATCTGGATTTTTTTTAATTAATTAATTTATTTTTTTGTTGAAAAAAATTTCTGCCTCCTCCCTGCCTCCCATTTCCTTTCCCCTCCTCCCATTCCTCTCCCCCTCCCCCCCACTCCTCTCCCTCTCTTCCCACTCCTCTCCTTCTCCCCTACTCCATTCCCCCTCCCTCTTGAGTCTGAAGAGCAGTCCGGATTCCCTGCCCTGTGGGAAGTCCAAGGTCCTCCCCCCTCCATCCAGGTCTAGGAAGGTGAGCATCCAAACAGGGTAGGCTCCCACAAAGCCTGTTCATGCAGTGGGGTTGAAACCTAGTGCCATTGTCCTTGGCTTCTCATCAGGCTGATGTGATCTGGATTTTTAAGTGAGCACTGGGGATCTAAGCTCAGGTTCTCATGCTCATGTGGCAAGCACTTTACCCACTGAAACATCTCCTCAGGCCTATCTACCTCTTTTTGTACAAAATACATGTGTACAAAAATATACCCATACTACCCTTAGTGTCTTGTGTCTTGCTTGTATTGTTAAGTCTAAGTCTCTCCTCTGATGCTATAGTCATCTCAATCCAAAGAGATACCAAGGCAGTAGAAAAGCTTGAAAATGTTACAGAAAAAAATGTCAAATGCAAATCCAAAGTCTTCCTGAGGGTTGGCTGATATGAGCTATGTCAGCATCATGGAATTCCATGGTAATATTATAGTTCTATCTCATGAGATTCACCTGGCTGGTCTTTTTTTTTTTTTATCATTCTTACTTTACTTAGCTGTTACTTTCTCAGAAAAACCCTCCTTGATGATTCTTCCTTTTTTTCCTTTTTAATACAGAGTATTTATACAAGTATATTTATGCACACATAAACTTTAAAATTTTCTTCTCTTTCCTTTTTTT
>NW_004949099.1:25924805-25940240 GCF_000317375.1 Microtus ochrogaster | reverse complement strand
AAGCTGGTTCTTTCCCTGTCTGGCTGGAGTTGGTGAGCTCCCATTAGCTCAGGTAGACTGTTTCAGTAAGTGTACCCATCATGCTTTTGACCTCTTTGCTCATATTCTCACTTCTGCTCTTCAACTGGACTTTGAGAGCTCAGCCCAGTGCTTTGCGGCGGGTCTCTGTCTCTGTTTCCATCAGTTGCTGATGAAGTTTCTGTGGTGATATTTAAGATATTCATCAGTCTGACTACAGGGCAAGGCCAGTTCAGGCACCCTCTCCTCTACTGTTTATGTTCTTAGCTGGGGTCATCTTTAGGGCTTCTTGGGAATTTCTCTAGTGCCAAGTTTCTTGCTAGTCCCATAATGGCTCACTCAATCAAAACATTTCTTCTCTTGCTCTCATCTTTGTCCTTCCTCCACCTCAGTTATTCCATCCCTTCAAGTTCTCCTCCCCCTTTAATTCTCCTCTCCTCTTCCCCTTCCATCCTCCCTTCTCCTTCAACCCCCACACTCCCAGTTTTGTCAGGCAATCTTGTCTATTTCCCCTTTCCAGTTGGATCTATGTGTGTTTTTCTTAGGGTTCACCTTGTTACTTAGCTTCCCTAGAATCATGAACTATAGGTTCAATATCCTTTGCTTTACAGCTAGTATCCACTTAAGAGTGAGTACATACCATGTTTATCTTTCTGGGTCTGGGTTACCTTACTCAGGATCTCAGGATTTTTTTTATTGTTCCATCTATTTGCATACAAATTTCAAGAAGTCATTTTTTTTTTCGCTGAGTAGTATTTTAATGTGTAAATGTGCTACATTTTCTTTATCGACTCTTCGGTTGAAGGGCATCTCGATTGTTTCCAGGTTCTGGCTATTATAAATAATGCTGCTATGAACATAGTTGAACAAGTGTGGAATAAGGGGAACACTCCCCCATTGCTTTTATGAATGCAAACTTGTACAACCTCTCTGGAAACCAATATGGCAGTTTCTCAGAAAATTGGGTATCAACCTACTGTAGGACCCAGCAATACCACTCTTGGGCATATACCCAAAAGATATTACAAGGACATTTGTTCAACTATCTTTCTAGCAACATTATTTGTAATAGTCTTACTATTCTTTCTAAAGCATTTTTTTCCCCATCAGCCCTAACCAGAAAGATAATCATTACTTCAAAAACAGGTTCCTACAGTGAATACTACAGAAGCAAAATTGATATTCAAGTCTTAAAAATATGAACATATTTGATAACACAGAGAAGACTTTGCACAAAGATTCCATCAGAGAGCTTGTCCTCTGCTGTCTTGTACAGTCAACAGCATGCTAGCTGGACCCTAAGGCCAGGGAAGAGAGTCTCTGTGTTTCACTTGTTTGTTTTCCTTCCTCCAGAGTCTAGTTCAGGCTCTCGGGAAGCATCTATTAAATAAGGCAGAGAAGGCAGGGAATTTCAGCATGAATCCAGGCTCATAATTTGAATGTGATCTTACTTTAACCCTCTGAGGTTCAGTGCTGTCCCCCTGAGAACATAATACATACAGAAGCAACCTGTAAGGACATTTCCGTGGAAGCAGCTTGTGTCCTTTCAGGGCCTTTATCTTAATGGTGGTAAAACACCAGATGTGCTATCTTGTGATTCTGCAATGAACACGCTCTCAAGGGAAGAAAAGATGAGCGAACAGCAACTTCTCTTGTGGTTCCCATGGCTGCAGCTGCTGCAGAATCTGGCCAGGTTTGTGTAGTGCAGTGGGATTAGCTATGTACTTGCTTTATGTCTGAAAAAAAAAAAGGTTCTTGATTTTTCCTTGGTCTTCCAGTAGGACCAGAAGGTGTGTTGTTTGGACTTCTGTTAGGGTGACAGATATCTGAGAGAAATAATTTACAAGGGGGGAGCATCTATTTTGGTTCACCGCCAGGGGTTCAGTACATGGTTGGCTTGATTTTGTCAGGAGCCGAACATCATGAAGGGAAGAATGGCAGATCAAGGCTGGTTAGCACCATGTAGACAAGACTCAGACAACAATGAGGAAGGCACAGGGGCCTTTAAAGTTCCTCCCTTAGAGACTCACTTCCTCCAGTTAAGACATTGCCTCTCCAGTTTGAGCCACTAGTTGAGGAGCATGCCTTTAACTATCTCCAAAGGACATATTTTTAGGTCAAAACCTAACCATGATCTTTCAATGAACTGACCCAGCACAGAAACTCATCTGGGTTTCCACACACTCATCTCTGGGATGAGTCCTAGTCAGACTCGATTGTGATCCTGTGAGAGAGAAAATTATCCTTTAGACAATTTCCTTCTATAAGCAAAATTTATCAAAAGAAAGTTATTAATCTTGTGTTCAGGTATTGGTCTCTTGGCCTAACTGGAAGGTTAACTGAAAACCTTCCATGCTAGGCAAACACACTGCTTCTGAGCATCCTCATCCCTTATCTTCCCCTATGGCAGCATCTTTGTATTTCCCTCACTTCTCCATAATATCCCCTCTTCTAGTGTCTGCTCCCACTGGTTTAAAATGTCTTTGAAGCTCGGAAGCAGTTAAGAGATTTCCCAGCATATGTTGAGTATTACCTGTGGACTCCCTCGAAGGTATTGTTTGTGCACTGTTAAATTTTGTTGACTGTTTTTGAGCAGAAGGCATTTTCAGAAAGTTACACCTCTGACTTATGTTTACTGAGTTCGGCAATGACTTTTCATGTTCCTGTGAAGTTTCTTTCTTTTTTTTTTTCCCCAGTGATTGAGATGAATGAGAACAACCTCCTCAACTAGACTTTGTTGACTTCCCACGTGAAGCCTTACCCTTTCTGATGGGGATCTGAGGAGTGGATGAGGACGGGGTGGGGTGGAGGGAAGGGTGTAGCAAGAGGGGGGGAGGGAGTGGGAATGGGAATAGCTATGTAAAATGAGGAAAAACTTGTATTAAAAATCCTTGATTAAAAAAAGAAAAAAATTATTGAAAAAAAAAGAAGAAAAGATCTTGTAACTGAGATGTAATATGTTAGAAGTTCTCAGGATGGCACCACTGGGTGGTGTTGGAACCTATAGAAAGACCCACTGGGAGGTCTTTATGTCATTGGAATCCCCTTTGAGAAGAATGTAAATTGGTCTCTTCCTCTTTGGCTTCCTGGCTCTTAAGGGAGCAGTTTAGTTCACCACACACCCTCTGCCATTGTTATCCAGCACTCCCAAAAGGTCCAGTCAGTGAGTCTGCCTGACCTTGGACTACAACCTCTAAAACCATGAGCTACAATATGCTCATTCTCTTTATAAGTTAACTGTCTCAGATGTTTTGTCCTAGTAATGGAAAGCCAACCGATGCATAGACTCCATCACACCTGGTATGGGACGCTGGCATAGAAAGAGACATTGCTAAATATTTTGCATAGTGTCTTTCTGAAAATTCTTGTGTTTATATCTGAGAGAATAAGCAAATTGAGTGAAATGGTTTCTAAACTGCTCATAATATTATATGATCCTAAATTATTCTAATCCTCTCTGCTGGAGAAAGAATATATTATTTTAATTTATTATGATGGCCATAATTTGGAGACTCAATCTTTGCAAGAAATGAAACAATTAAGATGGTACAAATACAAAATCAAATAAGATGGGTAAGTGGATAGCAAAAGTGGCACACAAATTGCCAGCATGAGGACCCAGTCACTGTGGTACCCTGTCCACATGTATGACATATATGGGGTATACCCCCTTGTGTCCTGAGTTTACATGTGTATATATTCAGTTTAAATATTTATTTTTATAATTAAAATTTTATGTCTATGTTTATGTCTGCATGTGGGTATTATGTATATGTGTCCAGGTACCCTGGAGGCCAGCAGATCATCATATTCCCTGGAGTTGGAGGGACAGACACTTGTGAGTTGCCCAATATGGGTTCCAGGAATCAAACTGGAATCCTCTGTAAGAGCAGTAAGTACAGGTTAACCTCTGAGCCCTTTTTCTAGCCCAATGTAGCTACTCTGCTACATTTTATTTATTGGCTTAGACTAATCCTGTGTACATGTGTGTATTCATGTATGTGTGTGTGGAGGTCAGAGGTCAACCTCAGGTGTCCTACTCAGGAACTGTCCACCTTATTTTCTGAGACAAAGACTCTTAGGGATCTAGAACTCAATGATTCAGCTAGAGTGGGTGGCTAGAGTGCCACAGGGGTTCCCCTGTCCCTATCTCCTCAGTCCTGGCATTACAAGCATATGCCACCATGCCTGGCTTTTATTACATATTGCTTCTATGGATTCAGCTCCGGTCATGCTTGCATAGCAAGTCCTCTATCAATTGAGGCATTTCCCCAGATCCTGTTCTTATATTATTTTGAAGCAATGATTCCTGTAGAATTTTCAGACAGTGCAGTATCTGACTTTCTGCTCCCAGGCTTGCTAGATAGTGTGAGGAAGCAGAGATTTGGGCTTTACATCTTCTCATTACATCATTAAGATGGTTGGGTCTCGAGGAATAGAAAGGGGTTTGCCCTTCAGACAATGGGAATAGGCACGTGATGGTTCACAGAATCGGAGTGACATGTTTAGAGTCTGCTGATAGTGAAGATGGTACAGTGTTGGACACTACTCTATCACTCTGAATCATTGTGCATCAAGAGCGGACCACTGTGGTTTGCAAAGTACAAAGAAATGTGGTCCGAGAGATGATGGAGAAAGGGCACAGCTATAGAGAAAAGATGAGTCTGCAAGAAACCAGAGGTCCCAGACCATTCAGAGACTATTATAGAAGAGAGAAAAGATAGTAAGAAGGTTCAGAGTAGATTCTGGAGGCATGTGATCTTGTTTACTAACAGTGTGCGTATTCGATGGAGGAAAGGAAGGAGGAGAAGGCATAGAGAACAGAGGGGAAGGAGAAAGGGAGAGGAAAGTCTGAAATGCTTTCAAGATTCTTGCCTTTGTTATCATTTGTGTCCTAGCCTACCAACCTTGCTGTTTTGCATGCAAACACATTAGATACGAAGCTGCTAGATGCCCAAGGAACATTTTCCTCATTCAAGCTGTACAGAAGACAACCTGTAGAACTGGGTTTAAGGCCAAAATGACTTCCTGGCTTCTCATTCTTGCCATGGTACCTGGGCTTTGGCTTCTCCTCTTCGCATTTGCCTTTAATCTGTAAGCCCACGATTCATTGCTTATTAAACTAAGAAGTCTGAAAGTTCTTCTCTTGAGTTAGGCTTTGTTTGGGGCTGGAAAGGTAGTGGGGAACAAGGCAAACATCATTTTCCATGCTCACAGGGTCGCCTTTCTCTGCCTGGTTGGAATCTCTAGTTTTTGACTTTCATTTTCTTTTTGGCATAAGGGAAAACATAATAATTTCCATCTACCACTCCATTTTCCTTAGAAGCCATTAAGAGCTACCCCTATTGAAGAAGTCCAAACCCAATTCGCCTTTCTTCTGCGTGGCTCCCAAAGAGCCTCATTTATCATATTCAAGACCCAGAGTCCCTCCGAAGCCTTTGATGTTTGTTCATCACTATGTGGAATTGGCTCAGAGTCCCCACAAAGCACACAGTTGAATTTGTGGTCACTTATTTCTTCTCCTGTTGGGCTGGGGATTGTCTTTCATTTCTTCCACTCAATTAGAAAGGCATATTTTTTGGAAAGATGGTTTTGTTTTAAAAAGTGCTCAGTTTTCAAAGTCCTTTGAGTGTGGGGCTGACCTAGGTCCCAGAAGTTGGTTGCTCTGATTGTTAGAGGATTAGTGAGTTTGCCAAAGGATGGGAGAGGATGTGTGTGTTTTCATATACTGTGCCTCAAGGCCCCTTGGATGCTTTGTTATAGTATGAACAGAGGGGTCTGTTGATGTCTCTGGAGCCTGATGAACTTAGAGAGTAGTTTTCTCTCTCCCTTAATGTTTCTCTGGAAAGTTCCATCTCATTTCTTGCTTTAATGAGGACATTCTTTATGCCTAAATAAAACCCCTGCTGTTAAAACTCAAGCATATTCACCTCCTTTCTTGCTCTGGGCTAGAATTCAAGTGAAGGAGGAGCACCTATCTACAGGAGGCTCAGGGCTACTCACCATCTGTAGGGAGCCCCACCATGGCTCACCGCCTCTGCTTCCTCCACAGGATGGAGACTATCTCCCCCACTCTAAAATCCTACACCATGCCAGTGTGATGGCAGTGCCAATGGAGTTTTTATTGGTTCACTGCAGTTCAACCCACATTTGTCACACACTGCTAGTCACAGACTTAGAAAACAGAGAAACCCTGTCTCAAAAAACCAAAAAAAAAAAAAAGAGAGAGTTAATGGTTGTCTGATCTGTGTGTTAGGTCAGGATGAACAGCTGAATGCCCAAAGAGGAATGTACAAGGACTAACTGCAAGGCAGCAGCGAGGAGTTGATGTGAGAATCCAGGTTCAGAGTGGAGTGGATTTGCCAGGGGGACCAGGGACAAGTGGTAGTGCAGGCAGAGAGAATATAAACCAGTGCTTGGAGAACACACAGCACTGTGGGTTAGTGCAGAAGTCACTCTGTCTCCTCCATCATGGCTGATGCTACACAGAGAGGGCTGAGAATACAGACCCTGGGACTGGGCTGCAAACCACTATAGGATTTTATACTTAAAGTGAAGTGAGGAGATTTTAAATCATTGAAATATGGAATTGATTCTGGTTTGAGAGATAGATTTTTGGTAGTGACTGTGGAGGACAGTTACAGAAATAGAGAATTGGAGGTCAGGAACTCCTGGGTGTGGTTTCCTTCAAACTGACTTGACTGGTGATATGGAGATGCCCAGGGCCACAGTTTGAGTTTGATTCTCTCTCTCTTGAATCCCAGCCTCCGTTATTCACTTGCCTCCTTGCTGTCTCTTTCCAAGTGTCTATTAGAGCTCTCACAGACAGCACGTCCTGGATGGAAGTCCTTGACTTTCCTTCTACCCACCTGTTCCAATCCCATTTACCTTCTTCTCCCTAGATATGAACTCACTCCTTGTAGATTGTCTTTGAATTTCCTCTATCATACCCTTTCCCCCCTCATTTACCTAATCATAGAACTCCCCTCTCATTTGTTCCTGTCTTTGCCCATTAGCTGCCTTAGTGTTCCACAGACACCGTGCAGAGGGAAACCTTCCTTTACGCTTCTGCTCCTGTTAGATCTGCTCCTGCTGTTCCCATCCCACGGATCAGTCCTTCAACCAACTGACAGCCTTGTTCACCCTCATCTTGTAGGGCTGAGCTTGTTCCCTGAGTCTCACCCCGAGGTCTGCCTTTTCTCAGAAAGTTCTTTCATTCGCCGGACTCTCTTTGTTTTTCTTGTACCATGCTGTGTATAGTTTTCGGGCTATCTATATTATTCATATGTATTTTATCATTGTTCATTGTCTGTCTTTGCATACTTAAGTGCAGATCTGAAAGAGTGAGGTTCTTTGCGGATTATTACTGTACCCCAGATCACCTCAGATATTGTCTGGCCTGACTCAGTGTGTAAGATCAATAAGCGAATGAATGGGTAGCTTATCAGTTACTTTCCTCTTTGCTGGGTCCAATACCCAACAAAAGCAGTGTAAGGAAGGAGAATTCACTTTTGCTTGCAGTTTGAGAATATAGTCTACCATGACAGGGAAGACATGGTGACTGGAGCATGAAACAGTTGGTCACATTGTATCCATAGTCAGAAAGCAAAGGACAATGGATACTGGTACTCAGCTAAATTTCTCTTTTTAATTCTAGCTCAGACCCCATCCCATAGAATGGAGTGGCTCACATTTAAGATGAATCTTCCAATTTCAATTAAGCTAGAAATTCCCTCACATACATGTTGAGATGGTTTTCTTCTTCATGATTCTAGAAACTGTTAGGATTCCAAGTAATATTGACTGTCATAGTCAGCTTGCTGGACAAAATGACAGATGTAGGTAGCTTTACTTATTTTTTTTTTGTTTTCTAGACAGGATTTCTCTATAGCTTTGGAGCCTGTCCTGGAACTAGCTCTTGTAGACCAGGTTGGGTAGTTTTACTTCCATACATCCCATTTAATGGGTAAAGAAAAGAAGAGTAAAGAATAAATCTGTGATTTAGCCTGGGCTGTTGCCTTATCTGCCATGAGAATAATGAAGAAGAAATGATTCTAAGGGTAAATAATGAATTCCAAATGGGTCTTGCCAAGTATCATTGCTCCTCCAACATCAAAGATCAGGTGATTAATATTTGGATTTACTCAGTTGATGTGGGATTCTCCTCTATATGCTATAAATATGTTTTATTACCTTTTTTAAATAAAGAAGTTGTTTTGGGCTATGGAAAAGTAGAATATAGGTAGGCAGAGAGACTAAACTGAATGCGAGGAGAAAGAAGGCAGAGTCGGGCAGATGCCATGTAGCTGCCAAAGGAAAAATATGCCAGAACATTACCAGTAAGCCATAGCCTCATGGTGATACATAAATTAATATAAATGGGTTAATTTAAGATGTAAGAGCTAGATAGGGCTATGCCTGAACCATTGGCCAAACAGTGTTGTAATTAATACAGATTCTGTGTGATTCTTTGGGTCTGTGCAACAGCGAAACAAAAGCATGGTCTCTGTTTACACTTAACGAAGAAGCTGGGTTGAAATAAAGACTGGTATTCATTAACTCTATGGTAAGTGAGATCTCCCAAAGATACAGAAATGCAAATGAGGGTAAAGACACATAAAGATGGCAATGGATATCTGCCTTCATGGACATACATAAAGAAATTCACCATGTGCCCAGAACTGTCCTGCTTGAAGTTTGGTCACCTTGGCATACTTGGGCACTGTGATGGCTTGAACGAAAATGGCCCCGAGAAGAAGTGTCACTACTAGGAGGTACGGCCTTGTTGGAGGAAATGTGTCACTGTGGAGGTGTGCTTTGAGGTCTCATATGCTCAAGTCATACCCAGTTGCCTGTGAGTCAAGATGTAAGAACCCTCAGTTATTTCTCTAATACCATGTCTGCTGCCTTGCTTCCCACCATGACAATAATGGACTAAACCGCTTAAATGTTTGCCTTTATAAGAGTTGCCATGGTCATGGTGTCTCTTCACAGCAATAGAAATTCTAACTAAGGCAGACGTGTGTCATTGCTGTGGATAAAGAGGCAGAAGTGTGAGGAGTACAGAGTGAGATGATCAGAAAATATTTTGTCACGTGGTATTGGTGCCATTCATGAACTGCATCCTCCACCTAGGGACCTCCATCTAATCCTGTTCATTCCCAACTTCTCGGCTCTTCCTTTCACCATCTTCCCCAATCTTTAGCAAGATTTCTGTATCTATGGCAAAATGTGGCTTAGAGAGGTGGCTTAGTGGTTTATACTGTTTTTGGCCCATGCAGATGACCTAAGTTTGGTTTCCAGCACCAGTGTTGGGTACACTACAACTGCCTATAACTATAGTTTCAGGATATTAGATGCCCTTTTCTGGCCTCTACAAGAACCTGCCCTCACGTGTGCTTATACTCCAACATAGACTCTCTCTCCTTTCTCTCTCTCTCTCTCTCCTCTCTCATCATTAAAAATAAAATCTTGATACAAAATAGATGACTTATAGCAGAACCCTGGTCCCAGACAAGCTTTTTAAACTGTGGGTTGTGACCCATATATAGTATATAATTGAATGTGGGGATTATAAACAATTTGGTAATGTTAAAAGAATTCTGAATGTGCAATGACCGAAAATTAAGTCATAATCAAACATGTTATGAATCCAAGTTGTTCCTGGCAGAGACACCTTCCCATGTTCATTAGAAACCATTGAAATCTTAGTTTCAAGCACACAATATGTGAATTTTACATTGTGCTTGTTGTAATACCATGCAACATTAAGGAACATTGCTCCAAATTCCTTCACTCAGAATTGAGATGTTGCTTATTATGAATTCCTGTGTTTTTATTGTATATGCAGTGTGTTCTGCTGTTATAGACATTAATTATGAAAAACAAAATTTAATATATTCCTACTTTCATTCCTCAACATATAAGTATCAAATTAGTCTATCTTTGAATTGTATTTTTAGACACCTATTACTATGTAGATTTGCTTTTGTCTTTAATAAATGGTAAAATTATATATATCAAGGACATATTTTAAAGTAAGTTTAGTTTTTTGCTTTATTGTCAGTAAGTGCTTTGTCCTCTTATTTTTTAAAAAAGACTTATTTTAATTCTAATTACATGTGTGCATTATTTGTGTGTTAGTATAGGCATGTGTGCTGAAGCCAGAAGAGAGGTTGTCAGATCCTTGAAGCTGGAGTTGCAGGGATTGGAGGCTGCGGAACTCTCTCTATAGCTCCATTGGTTACCTATTTTATACAACAGTCCCTGCAGGGCTGCTTGGAAACCTCCTGGGTGCACGGGGGTCGTGAGTGGAAGAAGTTAAAGAAGCAGTGACCTAGAGCATTACAGTGCACTGGCAATTGTTTTCTTCACAGGGTTGCAGTAAACAATCCTGCCTACATCATTTGTACTGCGCATTCCATGAGCCCTCGGAGACAGTTTGCTACGAGACTTCCTATTCCAATTTCTCAAAACAGTCAGAGACCACTTAAATGAATGTGCATGTTTGCACGAGATGATGCTACTTCTTTAAGCAAAGGACTCTTCGAGAAAATTTAAAGAGCCATTTTCTTTTCTCTTCTAGGCTTACTGGTTTTTTTTTATTTTTTTAGATTTTTGTTGGTAAGGTATTCCTTTGGGTTGGGGGTTGGGGAGTTGGCTCGGCAAGTAAGAGCACTGCTGCACAAGCATGAGAGCCTGAATTCAAATCTCCAGCACCCTGGACATGGCTTCTGTGCATACAACTTCTGTGCATATAACTTCAGTACTGGGCAAGGCAGAGACAAAGGATAATTGGTACTCATTGGTCATCAGCTTAACTTAAGGTTCAGTGAGAGATCTGGTCTCAATGAAGTGAGCTGGAAGGTGGGAGAGCAGGACACTTGTTATCCTCCTCTGGCCTCCCTGTATTCACAAACACCCATGCATAGATTACCAGAGACAGGGCATACACACATAGAAACACACACACACACACACACACACACACACACACACACACACACACACACAGACACAGATAAACTCTAAAGAAAATGTAGCAAGCAAATTATATATGCATGCATATATGTGCACATATACACTATATATTTGTATATGCAAAGTTTATGTGTGTGTGTGTGTGTGTGTGTGTGTGTATAGACAAAGTTTGTATTGTCTTAAGAAACCATTGTTGATTGGGATACCTGTTTGGACTTGCATCAATAGTCATATCGGCTTGGAGTCAAGGCCCCTGATAAATGCCTGCATCTGCATCTTAATAATATCGGCAGCTGCTGCTGAATGAGTGTGTCCACTCATGTCAGCCAGGACCTTTTGAGACACTAATCTTAGGTCCAGAACTGAATCGATGTCTTCACCTCCTCTGTAGATGGGAAGAAAATACCAGGAGTGTTTTTCTCTTTTCTTAATGAGGGTTTTCACAATGCAGAGGCTGTTAAACAATACTGTAGCTAAACAACCCATGTCTTTGGCTTACCTTCTCCAACTTCTCTCATTCTTTTCTAGGTGTCTTTCATGTATGTACCATTGCTAGTGCAGATATAGCTGGTGAAGACAGACAATGCCATGTGCTCAAGTCTGTCTTAAGAGGACTGCAGTGGTAGTGAAAATGGCCATGAAGTTAGTGTGGCCACTGTATCCATAAGTGTGACAATAATGCATGACAAAGCACCTCAAACTTGCCAACTTAAAACATCGTTCACTTCCCTGCTGGTGGGTTGCCTGGCATCTGGTGTTCTGTTTTTGGCTGGGTACTTTAGCTTCTAGTTATGCCTTACAGTGGTGATCTTGCTGGGCTCCAGTCTTCACCATTGGCTAGGCTTCTGTGTTCATCTTGTAGTCTGGACAAAAGGAGCACTAATTATCTGAGGACAATAGAAGTTCCCTTGGTAACTACAGATATAGAAGAGGATGTCTCTGTCAGGACTCTCTAAAGTACAGAACTGTTCGAACATACATTTTTACAAGAGACAATTCATTAGACTGGCTTATTTGGTAACAGCTGGTAAGTCCCACACTGACCATGTATAGGGTAGAGAGTCTGTATAGCCAGATACAGCTACTCCAAGAAGCTGGAAGCCTCAGAATAAGAGATTGATGGTACCGTCCAAGACTGGGAAGGAACCCTGTATCTCTACCTCAAGGCTGAAAGTCTCAGAACCCAAAGGTTCATGCACCCATGCTCAGGGCATGTCTTCCCCACTCAGTCTTTTCTCAACTGCTCTCTTATATAATCTTTATGTTTTACAGCCTTTTGTCACACAGGTGGCCAAAAATATACACTATAATATCATTTAACATCTTAAGACAAAAACAACTTTTGTTCTTTTATAGACTTCCCTAGATAATGAATTGTTTCTCCTGATGAGATTTTTTAAGCATAAATTCATTGGTCAGTTTCCATATCTACCATCTCAGACATCTGCAGTACAAACTGTAGCATGGTGGCTAAATCCATCCCACTTGCTTTTGTAAATAAAGTTTTATTGAAGCACAATCCCGTTCTTTCATTTTCATGTTGTCTATGACTGTTTCTGCACCACACAGCAGAATTGCACAGTAGAGATGGGAGCTGTTTTAAAGCCCAAAAGATTCATTCTCTGGCTCCTTGCAGAAAACATTAGCTGACTTATGCCATAGAATATCTGGATAGATCTGCATGTATATGAACTCATGGTAGCAGACAGACAGCCTTACATTTAAGTAATAGGATGCATTTTGTATGATCTAGACAGCCCTAGGTCGAGATGGGACCTCAGCTATGGCTTTGGCCAAAGATCAAAGGATATCTCAAAGAGTCCTCTCATCTTCTGACACTTACTTCTGCCTTCTGCTATGTTTGTTCAGTTCTCAGGCATATTCTTATGAGTGGTAGAAAACATGTTTCACAAGATGTTTGGGCTTATGAATGGTCCATAGCTTTTATAATTGCTGAAGTAAGGTTCTTCTTCTTTCCAGCATTTGTTCTAGTATTCCCCCTCACTCTACAGGTTTTATCTTTAGCTTGGTGATCAACCTTAAACTAGTTAATAGGCTCAGGAGAGTAGAAAGCTCTGTACTTATGAGTTTTACTGTAGGCTCTTCCTCTCTCTGTAGCAAGAAACAAAAAGGCATTGGTCTGATGGCTCAGAAGCCAGGGGAGGCTATCCCAATGGGAATAAGAGGGTGATTGAGAATAATCACAAAGTTGGAGCCAGGTTAGCATTCAAGAGTGCTTTCGCTGGCTTATATTTCTATAGTTTTGTCTTTATTGGTATTTCTTTTAAGTGTTTAATTATTGATTTTTGTTTTATCTTGCACCCTGAATCACTTGTATTCAGCATCTTTGCTCCAGACTGCTCCGAGCCTCTATTCTTTCACTTCTTCCAAGATCAAATATAACAGTCATTGTGTGGTGTAGACCTTCCTGAAGGCATGAAGCATTTGAGGGCAGAATCAACCCAGCACACCATAGAAAAGATAATCAAAATTTAACTTCAGCTCTTCATTTGCTGCCCTCCAACCAAAGACATATCAACCATTTTTCAATATGATAGATTTTTTTGGAACTTATGCAAACCCCAGATCAACATGGTATTCCTGGCCACATTAGACTCCAGACTCCCAAAGGTTATCATATTTTCTACCTTACATAATTACTATTTTATCTACCATATCTTGTTACAATCTGGAGCAACGGATATCCCCAAACATTTTAGGGTCTCAGTGAAGCACAAACTTATCCTTTGTGGTACTGACTAGAAGTTTTAAAGAATTGTACCATTGTCAGTTGTACCACGGTTGAAGTATTCTATCAGATTCAACCAAATGGGAAAAATCCCAGCAGAGAAAGAAGGGAGGAAACGACTGGGGAGGGGTTTCCTTGCTTTCACACATATACTATCTTTTATGCTTAGAAATATCACCTTCATTTGGTCTCTCCTATAAAGAGTTACCTGATCATTAGTAAGGTATTTGTGTGACCAGAGTTAGGTATCATGAGACTTGGTTTCAGATTCTGTAGAGAAAAGTTATGCCACTAATGATCTCACCCACTGTTGCTTCTTGAAAATTATTTTTTTATTGTTTTGAAAGTCTTTGTGTTTCTTGTAAGTGAATATAATTTACAATTAATATTATCTGCTTTCCCAAGAAATACTGTCCTCATCTTTGTGACTTAAATCTTTGCCTGTTTTAGTCACACGGGCTTCCTTACAAAGGCCCCCAAAGCATCCTACACTCTTATCTAAGATACACCCATGTCCTGCTGTGACTTCTGGTTGTATTTAGTTGTTCATACAAAAGCAATATGCCATAGTATAAAAATGGAAAGACAGTATCAAAGAAGAAGATGATACTTGGTTTAATAACTCAGAAAAGCACAAGAATAAACTGTGCAGCAGATCAAGGTAAAGATGTTATCAGCCAAAGACAGATGGGCATAAAGGGACCACAACCAATCCAGTTCACCCAGGACACTGGGTGGTGAATCTTTGTCTTCAGCCTAAAATAACTTTGGCTGTTTTTTCATCAAATCATAATAAAAATGGAGAAAGGCTATTTCAGACAAAGAGGCAGAAAATAGGGCTGTGGTGATCTTTCATCCTGTGAGATAATGAACAGATGTGAGACTTGCAATGTGACCACCCCATGTCTACCTCAGCCAAAAGACCTGGCAGGACCCCAGCAGAGAGGGGACAGGGTATCTGCTGCATGTGGCCAAGATCTGAAAGGCCAGTAAATGCATTCTGAGTGTGCTCAGATGAAGGTTCCTGGCTAAGGTTCCCAGTGACACATTTCGAGGACAAAGTAGGAAAATGTCACCATGGCATTATATGTGACAAAAAGTCCTCTTGACGCCCACGTTTGGAGACTTTAAGGATAGAGACCAAGTCTGGGTTTGGGATGCAGAGACCGCAGGTGTTTCAAAGATATTTCCTGGGGTTGTCAGAGCATCTTTGTGCTAGAGGCCAATCTACCTCCCCGTGGCATGTCACTACGACTCATTGCAAGGGCTGTTATGGACTCCAGCCTCTGCCCTCTGCCTTTCAGATTGACGATCCACAAGTCCACTTGTGCTCTTGGCCCATGGGAGGACATTAACCACAGAGATATGAAGCATATGAGGTTTTGAAAATGCATGAATTTATCTGGGGAAACTGGACCTCCAGGGAGATTAAATATTCATGTTTACTCAACTATCATATTTTAAAATTTCTGGTCTATTTCCATCATTTTTGAAATGAGTGTCTGCTGTGTGCAAGACAAGCAGGAAGCCACACTGGTTGCTAGGATATCATGGTAAATAAAAATAACCTGAAAGTTTGTATATTAGGAAATCAGTAAATAGTTTTCAATATTGGTACAGGATTATGTAGGATACAGGGTGATGAGGCATCACTACCTGTGACTCTACATGGTATCTAGGTTACTGAT
>NW_004949099.1:25919003-25923920 GCF_000317375.1 Microtus ochrogaster | reverse complement strand
TTCTCAGTAATACCTCAAATTCTTCAGTTGGAGCTAATCTCAACTCCTTATTGTTCATGACTCTGTTAGAGCATTTCCTGTGATGTGGGTTGAAATATAAGTCATTATATGATCTAGCTCCATTGTTAAAATTTCTAAATAATTGAGCCTCTGTCCTCTTTCTCCTCTTCCTTGATCTTCTGTGATTTTCTGGGAGGGGTGTTTGATATCTTTGACCTTATTTACCAACATTGCTCTCCGCCCCCCTGAAGTACCTCCATTTTCCAGTCCTTAGACCATTTATACAGGAAATGCTTGCATTCATTCATGCTTTGTGATCCAAAGGAGAAGATCATTTTAAAGACATGGCTAAACAGGACATATACCCAACCAGTTGGGTGAGAGTAAAGCTTAATTGAATTTGATTTAACAAAGGCATGAAATAGCATATTATTCAGCGTTTTAGCAGCTCATGGCTGTGCATGCTGTTGTTGCCATGTACCTGGTCTGAGGTACATCAGCATGCTGCATCCAGCTTTCATCAGATGCTTTCAGTAGTTTTGACCCCAGGGATCCTAGAGTGTTTTCCTTCCTGACCCAATGGGAATTTGCCAACAAGTTCATTGGGATCCACATCTGGAAATGAATGAGAGAGACAGTGTCGGCCATAGGAAGACAAACTCATAGGGTGACTGCTAGGGAACATGCTGGTGCAGGCATATCTCTTCAGAACTACACAGAGGTGGCCAGGAGGCCAGGTGTTGAACTCGGGGGAACATGGTGGCCAGCAGAAAGATGTGACTGTGTTTCTCAAAAGGAGTAACTTTTGGCAGGGTTGCTTCTCTGGCAAGGGAGGTTGCTAGATAAAATTATAGCTGGGAAGAGAACACCAGCAGTAAGTGGTCTGAGCATCATAGGGCCCACCACTTTTCTAAATGGCAAAGAGATCCATGGACTGTTAGAACTATGGTTAGTTCTGTCCGAAACCCTATGCATTCTAGTGGACTTATATCCCCCAGGGGCTGCCCTTAACCAGTGACTGACAAATACTCCAGTCTCCTTTATCCCAAAGGATCCTTCTGAAATATATGCTGTCTCCAGAATTTCCCTGTGGAGTTATACTCCATTGACCTCCATGGGAGGGATATTTGTTTAGCATCCATATTGATTGGGTTCTAGATGTCTGGATCTCACTCCCCACTCCAAAGCTACTGGATTTTTCCAGATACAATTCAGAATAAACTACTTACCACTGAATTCTCAGTGTAATCTCAAGGAAATAACGACAACCAATTGTGAGCCCATTGGGCATGTTGTTTGACATCTCCATGTCTCAGTTTCTCTATTGGTATATTGATCATAAAGATAACAATTAATTTATAGAGTGAAAACTGTAAGCAAGTACCTAACACAAATCTTATCTGCTGTCAGTGGGATCTGTATCTTTAGATTTGGTTAACTGCAGGTTAAAAATATTAGGAGAAAAAATGCTTCTGTAAGTAACATGCATTGGTGTTCTTTTTTTCCTGGTTCACTAAACAGTACAATGACTATGTAATATTAAACTTGTGTTAGATGTTATAGCTAATCCAGAGAGTATATGTGGGGATAGAGGTATGTTCTATGCAAGCATTTTACCATTCTATATGGCGGGAGCATGGGGTGAAGTATCATGTAGTTTAGATGTCTGTAGGAGGTTCTAGAAGTGATCCTTTACAGATATTGACACATTCCAGAATAAAGATTGTTATTCCTTGTAAGTCATAACTGCATGTGATTCCCAGAATGATTATCATTAAGGCAGCAAACAGCACTAAATGCTGGCGAGCATCTGGGAAAGGGGAACCCTTATAGACTGCAAGTGGGAATATCAAATATTGCAGCCCTAGGAAACTAGCAGATGACTGTATGATGTACCTCATCTATGAATTGCAGCCACCATAGCACAGCGATTCTTATACATACACGCTTATTGCCGACTTATTCACAGTAGCCAAGTTAGAGAATCAGTATAGATGTCTATCAATGGATGAATGAGTGAAGAAAATGTGGTTTATGGTTTATGTCTACAATGGAGATTTATTCAGCCATAAGAAAAACTGGAGTCATGTCAGTTGTAGAAGAATGGATGGGACCAGAAATTAGTCATAGAAAATGAAATGTCAAAATCTTATATGTAGATCCTAGATTTTATATTTATAACTGCATTTATTTTTATGTGACATGAAATTAGGAAATTATCTAGCACAAAGGAAATAGTGGGAAGGGAAGGAGATAAAGGGTGGGAGACTTGGGAGTGGAAATGGCCAAAGTGCATGGTATAGTTGAATTAAAATGTGTTTGTGAAACCCATGTCTATGCATAGCCACTTTATGCAAATTTTTAAAAAGAGAAAGCCATTCTTAGCAGAGTAACACGTGATGTGTGTGAAAATAGGACTTCCATATGGCTCAGCATTCTGCCTGAAGGAGGATTGGTTATCCTCTGGAGTCGGAAGTGAACCTCTTTCGGTACCCACATCCTTCCTTTTCCATGGATTCAGGATTCCTCACAAGCACAAGTCAGGTAGAGAAGCCCTGGGAAGGAGTGTGCCATTGCCTGCAATATCTTGTTTATTTATTTTAAGTGGAGGAAGAAGAAATCCCTAAGGGCAAGATGCTGAGTGTTACTTTGCATTCCTGTTTATTAAATGTCCTGATTAGCACATCCTTATAAAGTGCCTCTTGAGCTAATTAAATTAACTTGTATTGAAACTTGCACCTATTTTCATAAGCTGCTCAAATGGAAATACTTTATACTTAAAAATATAAGTTTCACCATGAAGAAAAAAAAATGTTTCTTTGAATGGCGATTACAGAGGATGGGGCTTCTCTGGGTGGGAAAAACTGAAAGGGCTCTTTGTGTCTGGGATTACTTTCATACCTCCCGGATATGGTGAAGAAGGGAACATAGATATCAATGCCGCTATAGAGCACACCCTTTGACTGCAACGCTGGCCCAGCCACCTAGGCCTAGATCAAGTCCAGAATGTGGATTTGAACTTGCCTTGGTGTCTCTGTTTGGTGGATGGTAGCTGATGGAACAATGCTTCAGGAAGGATTCTGAGTTGCTGTTGGTGCTCTCTGAGGTAGTCTGGAGATTGCCAGCACTATCTACTGTGGAGTCTGGATAGGAAATCATTTCTGTATTTTTTCAGAGTTCCAAGTCTCTAGAGAATCCACAGGGATTCAGTTTTTCCCCAGGAAAAGTTCCCCCTCAAACTTTTCTATAGAACACTGTATTACACATTGGGTATTGGAATATATACATGACTAAAAATTTATGTATTTGTTTGTTGTCTGGTTTAATAAATATATGCAATGTGTGGTATGCTAATATGTACATAATTTTTTCCAGATGCTCCTTATTCCATAGTGAGATTGCCTCCTGGTAAACTTATTATTATAAGTGGGAGGACATATGAGATCAAATTAACTTACTGCACCCAAAGGACCAAACAGTAGTTTAGACCCATACACCTCAAATGGGCCCAGAACATTCTCTTTAGCCTACAGTTTGGTACAGTCGTCTGGCACAATGTCCATTTCAAAATAAAGTATAAATAGCTCATGTGATTTGTTGAATATCGGTGTCACCCAAAAGCTGTCACACAGAGCACTGGTGTGTCAGTCATCTGCCTGGGTGACCATGTGACTGTTGGTCTAGTGGCTCACAGTCCTGTACGATTCCGCCACTAGACATTGTGCCAGACGACTGTACAGGAGCTTACTAACACTGGTGAATACCAGTGAAGGAATCAGGAGCAGTAACAGGGCAAATTAACTTGGTGACAATTGGAAGGCCAATGCAGTGACAAGAATGGCCACTGGAGCAAGAGATGTGAATAAGTTTTGTTCTGCTAAGTCCTTAATTTGGGCTGCTGTCAGAAGGAGCCATACACACTTGGGGTGGGTCTCCCCACATCAATGGAAATAATCATAACAATTCTACAGTGGAGGATATAACTCAGGTTATTTTAATTTGTGACAAGTTGACCTTTAAACTCGTCATCACACCTATCTTGCAAGTACTTTGTCTCAGGACTAATATACTTATCAGATCACTTAACCCCATTTACAAACTGTATTAACTATGACCTATAACTCAGTTCCTCTGTGACTCAGTTTCCTCATCCATTAAGTGAAGATAATGGGATAACTTTTGTTATATGGCTGCCCTTAGAGTTACAAGAACTATGGATGCCACTCATCACAGAGTCTGGAACAGAACTGATGGGACATAGCAGTAGTTGCAATATTAAAAACTAACCTTCTTAAGTGCTCACCACTGGCCATTCATACACATTCTGAAGAAACTGCTCATTGATTGCCAAAATGGCCCATGAGCAAGGGGAGAAGACAGTATTAGTTTTTATATCAGAACACCTGGAATGTCCAGACTATGGAAGTCCCAGGGAAGAGGCTGCTCTGATGATGAGGGGACCAAGAAAACAAACACACTGTGGAAGTTTAAATGTAATTGGCTCCTGTAGGCTCATAGGGAGTGGCACTATTATGTAGTGAGTGGCAGGCCGCTTCCTGCCCCTCCCAGCTCCCAGCCGCTTGGCTAGCTTATGCCCTGAAATAATTACACACAAATTGTATTCTTTTAAACACTGCCTGGCCCATTATATCTATCCTCTTCTTGGCTAATTCTCACATCTTGATTAACCCATTTCTAATAATCTGTGTAGCACCACGAGGTGGTAGCTTACTGTGAAAGATTCAGCATGTCTGACTTTGTGGCTGGCTCCATGGAGGCTGCCCTGGAGAAGAGAGGCATGGCATCTGCCTAACTTCCCTTCTTCCCAGCATTCTGTTCTGTTTACTCCACCCACCTATGTTCTGACCTATCAGGCCAAGCAGTTTCTTTATTAATTAACCAATGAAAGCAACAGAT
>NW_004949099.1:25914233-25918416 GCF_000317375.1 Microtus ochrogaster | reverse complement strand
GAGCCTAGGCAGTTTGGATGCTCACCTTACTAGACCTGGATGGAGGTGGATGGTCCTTGGACTTCCCACAGGGCAGGGAACATTGATTGCTCTTCGGGCTGATGAGGGAGGGGGACTTGATTTGGGGGAGGGGGAGGGAAATGGGAGGCAGTGGTGGGGAGGAGGCAGAAATCTTTAATAAATAAATAAAAATAAATAAATAAATTTAAAGTTACTATAGAAAAAAGAATTGCTGGGGTCATGGTGTCTCTTCACAGCATTAGAATCATTAATTAAGACACACACCAAGACAATAAGTTTAAAAATTTTGGTTTAAGGTCTGAGAGATGAAATAATCCTACTTTCTCTTCTTTGTCATCATACTGATAAAATGTGCTTATTAAATGCATATATATCCACACACTAAGAGATATATGCTTGTACATGACTATATATGTGTATATGGCTCTATATGTGTGTATGTGTATATAAGTATATACACTAATATAGCTCATGTGGCTTTCTTGGCTTTGATACTCCAGTCTTGCCTATAAAATGTGGCCAGATATTATGGGGAAGGTAAAGTCTCAAGAGCCAGAGAGAATTGGATTTGAGTTTTAGTCCTGCTCTGAGCTGTCTGTGGCACCATAAGCAGTTACTCAGCTTCACTAGGCTCTGTTTCTTGTGTCGGAAAGGGTGGAGCTAGATGTTCCCACTTGGATTCAAGTGTTGCTTAAATGATTTTCTATTACATGTACAACTCCGTTTTAAAATTTACACATGGTAAAATTTACTTTTCCATGCTCAGATTTATGAATTACATGAAAAGAATATTTGGAAAATATTCACTGAATCTGAAGTTTACTTTTTTTTAAACTCTGTTCTGCTCTATAAGGCCAAGCCAGTTTCTTTATTAAACAATGGTATTCACAGCATACAGAGGTGAATCCCACATTAAGTGCTTCTCTGTGATTAAACAAATTAATAATGAGGGCTATAGAGAAGGCTCAGCAGATAAGAACACTTGCAACAAAAGTAAGAGAACTTGAGTTCAAATCCACATCACCTATTTAAAAGCTGGGCATGCTGCATATGTCTATAACCAGAGTTGGGAAGTGAAGACAGGAAAATGCTGGGAGAAAGAACGGCAGAGTCCAGCAAAGCCACTGAGCTGCTCTCAGAGATAGACAGGCTGAAACCTTGCTGGTAGGCCATGAGCCTCTTGATTTAATATAAAATAATGGAGATGGGTTAATTCTAGGTGTAATAGCTAGCTAGAAATATGCTTAAGTAATTGGCCAAGCAGTGATTTAATTAATACAGTTTCTGTGTGGTTATTTGGGGGGAGTCTGGGCAGTTGGGAAAAGAACAAGCGGCCTCCTTACAACTACCACTTAAGACAGAATCCTGGTGTGTTGAAAGACCAGAGTAGACTGCTGGCTTTCAGACCAAGCGACAGAAATTTTTCTTCCTCTATATTCTCATCATACACAAGCCTGCGATAAATATTGGACTATATGATAATGAGCTGAGGATCAAAGATTGCCTCACTAAAGGCTACTGGAGCCCCCAAAGAAGTGAAAATCGGAGAGGAGTACCTAGCGGCCTACCTGGAGAACAGAAAGATGCTGTGTGCTTCTACTGCGTCTCTGTCAGATTTGTGGCTTCTCCACCTGCACCCATGCTAGGTGACTGTTTCCGTCTGTCCTCCTACTGCCCCCTCTACAGGGCATCTCTGAGCAGAGCCCAGTCTGCACATCCTTTCAGAAAGATTTCCCACACCAGAAGTGTTCATTCACTTAATCATTCTTCAATTACCCGCCATGGCAGAACTTCAGATGAATGTAAAAATCACTTTTGGAAAATCCATCTTCTTCAGCCATCAAACTTTTTTTGGCAGAAATTATTAAAAATGCAGAGAGGATTTTCCATTAGACACCAGCTATCCGTATTTCTTGATGAGATCTTATTATTGAACCTGAGGTAAATGTGTGTGCTTCAGTAGCTCACGGCAACTGTATGCCTTTGTATTTCAAATCTCAGTAAGAAAAATCATAAATGTCAAAATGTGTGTCATTCTCTACATAAAATTTTATACTAGAAAATGGGAGGCATGTTGCTCTTGAGTCACTGGGCGTCATGGCTGACAATCGGAATACTGATGAGGTAAATGAGTAGGCTGTGGGAGAATGAGGCACAACACAGGAAAGCGTTGCCAGGCACAGGCTTTGAAATGTATCTTGAGCACTGTTGAACTTTTCTTGCATGGTCTTGTACAAATAACACCCTTTCTATCCCAGTCCCTCTGTGCCAAGCCACCTTCTCATAGAGCAACCTGTTAGAATACAGACCAGGAGTCACCAGCAGCCTCGAGATTCATCTGATTTTATAAAAGATGATGATTTCAGTCTGTGGTAAGGAAATCTATGACTGTCTAGGCCACTGTTGGTGGTGACACCACTGAGCAGGCTGAGCAAACCAGGAGGACACATCAGTAAGCAGCGTTCTTACTCTGCATCAGTTCCTGTTTCCGGGCTCCCAGCTTCAGTTTCTGTTCTGTGTGACATGCCTGGATGATGTACTAACAAGCTGTAAGATAAAATAAATCCTTTCCTTCCCAAATTGCTTTGGTCATGGCATTTTATCCCAGCAATAGAAAACTAAGTGAGATAGTTGAGTTAAGGAAAGGAATAAACTAGAGTGGTGGGCATGGGATTGGGGGGGGGAGGGTTATAGTCATTGAAAAAACTGTCTTCATTGTGGGTATGTGAAAGTTGCTATATGTTGGCAACCCAGGCACATGAAACCACAGAAAGTAGTTGGTGGAGTCAGGCTGGAGACCCCACAGCTCAGCTTGTAGTTCTGATCTAGGTAGCTCTTCTCAGCTTACTTAGAAGTTCTTGTTACTTTCTCGATTCACTAGTAAGCCTTTCTTGGTGTCTCAGTGTGTAGATGTAACTTTCAGTGTGTAGCCTCCCACTCATGACCCCTTCTCAAGCCTCCATGATGGAACAGCTTTAAGCGTGGGGTTCAGCATTCTGTAATTCAGCAAGTCTCATTGATGTTCTGATTCACAGTGGACACGGGACCTAGGCTGTGCAGTTTCCACACAAGGGATTCTGGAGAGGTTCATGCATGGCACACATCCCAGCCTTTGTATCTGCTAGCACATGCTTTCACCCTGCTTCTTCTTAAAAAGCCTAACATTCAACGGCATGGGAGGGCAATTATATGAAAGAAGACTCTCGGCTTCTCCTTTGAAAAGTATAAGATGATGAAAGAGTGTGGGGATACTGACAAATTCACAGTGAACGAAGTAGTTGTAGTCGGGGCAAGTTACAGAGTTGGGGAGAATCTGAAGTCATGAATAATGAGCATGAGCAGGAGGAAGGTAGGCAATCACTGAACTTGTTTCTTTCCCTTTACCTGGATAAGAGTACTTCATTGACTTCCCTCCTCTATTTTCTCCCAGATCCACAAGACCATTCTTGGAAATATGCACGTCTCCCACAACTGGAGACTGTGGGGTCATTTGATGGTCTCAAACAGAGGTGAGGCTGCTATTATACGTCAAACTGAGGCAACAGCTCCCTGGTGTGTAGAAAATTCAGTCACAATACATATACTTGGTAGTTGAAGCCAGTGTAAAAGGTAAATAATATTTAAGAAGCTTATAAAGTAAGTGTGTAGCCATTTGTTCACAATTCATGGTTTTATTTAATGAGTCTTAGCGCCGTAGGATGAGAGTTGCCCCTAAAGGCCTCAATCAGCTAGACTATTGAACAGAAATGCAGAATGTAAATTGGTTTTTAACTAAAATCATACTGCTATTACTTTTTATGAAACCCATAATTTCTGGTAGAGAGCCGGCGTATAGAAAACCGTTATTATGGAAATGCCTTGTGGGATTTGACCAACTGCTTTTGCTTGGTGAAGGAATATTTGGTTGTTGAGTTATATGATGCAAGAGGCTGTGTAGGGCTAAGTACGTGCCACAAGTTTCTCAATAATGCAGCTTTCATGACCGTGCAGGTTGCATGTCTCATCTTTTAGTTCCTTTAGTTCCACGTTGGTTATATTTAGTTACTTTTAATTTGAAAGAGACGTGCTTTCTTTAAATTACAACCTCAGGGCAGATCTTTTCTTTGAGACTCTCATTGAAATATTCATTCTTCATGGAGACAGAGAGAAAGGCAAAAAAAAA
>NW_004949099.1:25905909-25914133 GCF_000317375.1 Microtus ochrogaster | reverse complement strand
AAAAAAAAAAAAAAAAAAAACCCTGTTGGGTAGGGTTTTGTTTTTCTACCTGGTAACTAAAAATAAGAATTTTTTTCTCTTCCTCTGAGCTTCCCCCAAGGCTGTTCAGGATTTTGGAAGTCAAAGCAATGTTCAGAACAGGATCAATGTTTGATGACTGCAGATAATATAAGTTTTCAAGTTTCAAGGATTTAGACTCACTTTTTTTCCACCTGCATACCAGAAAGTGTGACCGCAGGTCTCAGACCCAGGCTGTGTCAGACCAAATGACATGGACCATCTTCTACAGTGCAGTGGGTGCTTTGCCTTCTTACAAGGTTCTGGACATAACACACATAAACATTCACGTGGGAGGCTGAAGAATAAAGCAGATTAGCCTGGGATGAAGGAGCTGATGCAGATAGCCTTGAACTTGTCAAAACCATCTTTCCCACACCTCTCATGGTCAAGACGCTTGGTCAACCAATGCTTTTTTAACTACTCTGGGACCTAGTTGTGAAGATAGAAGACAGTGTGAGTACTGCAAAGAGAGTGTGTTTTTAACAATATGTTCACACTGACTCTGTCTATAAGAATTTACTCAATACCCTTCTCATATTTGTCTCAGCTACATTAAGAAGCTAATAACATTAACTTGGTCATTATAAATGACAGCTACTACACCTAGATCCGGGAAGCAGATAATGACAATGTTGTTGATAATGATGATGAAGATGATGATGGTGATGATGATGATGTGTGTTTGTGTGTTTGTGCGCTATTGTTAATGATGATGGGTGCATGTTTGCCTATGTGTGTGTGAACATGGTTGCATGTCACAGTGGGTATATAGAGGTAAGAGGCTGGCCCTCTCTTTCCACCTTCTTTGAGGCAGGCTTTTTTTGTTGTTTGTTCACGTTGTATTGCAGGCTTTCTGGCTGTGAACTTGCAGGGCATCTCTGTTCTCTTCTCATCTCTCTTTAGGAGCACTGAGATTACAGCTTCTGGACCTGCTGCATGCAACTTTTGCCAGAGTTGTGGGGATTCAAAGTCCTCACACTTGTGCAGTAAGCCCTTTACACACTGGGCCATCTCCCCAGCTATTGGGAACCAGAGATGTCCACAGGCAACCGATGTTGCTTATTGGACTGTGGTTTCTCAGCCTTAAGCAAAAACATCCGGATTCTACAAAGGAAAATGACTGCCTCTTTTCCTCAATCCCCAGAGCTTCTCAGAGCACTTTGCATGTGCTGTATCTCATGTTTAAAACATTGCTCTGCAGTTAAACACAGGTTGATGTTTCAGAATCTTGCCTAACTTATGTCTGTGTATGTGGTGTCTGGCACACAGTAGGTGCTCAGCACAGATTGAGGGTAGTGGAGTTGAATGGTTCCCTTAATTAAAGCAAAAGGAAGCTGGTCGTTGTTTGGCATATCATGTCAGAGCCAGCATGGGGGCTGACTAGACAGGAAGAAGCCATCTGCAAGAACTGTGCACAGCTCACCCCACTGAGAATGTTAATTATGTGTTTAAAGGAGAGAGGGAGCCCTGGTGGCTTTTGGCACACAGCAGTGGGAATGGGGCGGTCCAAGGACAGATTACTAAATAGCCTACCCAGTTTGTGTTGCCCACTCTCTGCAGCCCTGGAGAGAGAACCAGGGAGAGAGAGTGTATTCCTAAAAGGCAGCAGTGTCTATTCATTTGGGAGGATCATTTTCTCCCTATTCTTCTTCTTCTGATGACTCTGTAGGTGCCTCCTTCACCTAAGGGCATGGTGGTGAGTTTGGGTGCATGTACATGTTTGTGGAGGTCAGAGGTCACCCTTGAGCATCTTTCCTCAGCATCTGCCCACCGCATTGATTGTTGATGTTGAGACAGAATTTCTCACTAGCTTGAAACTCACCATTAGACAATGTGGTTGGCCAGCAAGTCTCAGGGATCTTCCTGGCTTTGTCTTTCTAGTTCCAAGATTGCACACGTGTATATAGGTTTTGGGGACCACACTCAGATCCTCAGCCCTGGATGTTCTTCAGTCCCTTTCTTATAGCTTTGTCCAAATCTCTTCTCCTGAAGTTCTCCACTTCTGCTCATCTCTGGTCTGTTATGGCTCTTCTCTATCCTCATATAGCAGGTGTGGAAAATAAAAGCTGATCAAAGCCAATCTTAAAATGTATTGCCAATATTTTAATATGTTTCATCCTGGACTTTATAAATCTACATTTAAAGCTTTATTCCCTTAAGGAAGTATAAAATATAATGCATGTAAGGACTTAAAGCTTAGAAGCAACTGCAAGATTTATCAGTAAAGAATTACTTAAATAAATCTTGCTAGAGCCATTTTACATAGCTGTTAAAATGAGTAAGGTAGACTTCTGTGCAGTGATTTAGCTGTGTTATGCTGAGAAGGAACATTTCAGCATACTGTATACTGTAACACCCCATTATTATGTATAGGAAAGTATGTCCACTATTCATTTACTCAACATGTATTTATTGAGCATGATTGCCTGCACATAGTGAGAAAAGGATTCAAAACAAACATCTGTCCTTTGTGGGAATTAAATTTTAACACAAAGGAGAATGAACAAAAAACATTAATAAGTAATGGAGCTACCTAATGTGGTAGAAGGCAATTAGCACAAAGGCTAAATAGTGGAGCACACAGCAGTGTCCTCTGAGACACGTATGGGTCCTGGAGGAAGACAGGCAGGCTTCATTTTGTACTAAATTTTTGGTTGTTCAGATTGGCATGTTTTCCCTTTCATTTGCTTTTAAGAAGCTAAAAGGCTTCTTGATTCTACACAGGATCCTCAACTTCTCTCAGTTTGAAAGACCTTTCCTAAGTACTTGTAAACACTTAGGAGTCTCGCCATTCTTAAACGCTGGATTTCCTTTGTTCCCAAGTTCCCTGGGATCCTTGTCTGCCTTTCTCTTGCTTTTGTATCCAAGATCTCCAGAGAATCTTGGAATTTCAAGGTGTTGGATTTTAATTTTCTACCCAGGCTCCCCGCCTTAGTTCCTGTGTTGATGAAACTGTTCTCTTGCCTCACTAGTGACTTGCAAGGGTACCCCATCTCAGATGTTGATCTCCCTGGCTCCTCTGGGATGCCATTCTCACCTGTGAGGTTCAAGCCTGGGGAAACTCCTCTCCTTCCACACATTCTCCTTGGATGACTTCATTCAACTTCCATTTATTTACTTAGCTAATTATTTATTCATTATTTTTTCCTGATTTTGAATATTCAAAAAAATGATACAATGAGAACAGAAAAATTCTGGAAAGGAGGAAGTTGATTCCTCCCACTCCTGCCCAGACCACCAAAGCAGAAGGATGTGATATGCCCCACTGAAAAAGGTACTGAGCCACGTGGCTTACATAGATAAGAATAATGGGTTAATATAAGCTACAAAAACTAATAAGTATCCAGAGCTAAAGGGCCAATCAGCTTTATAACTTATAGAGATCTCGGTGTGGTTTTCTTTGGGGCTTGCCAGCTGTGGGGTACTGGGCGGGACAGAGAACCCCAACAAACAGGCCCCTCTTATTACACAATTCTACCTTTTTTCCAAGCTTTCAATTCTACATGGATATATCTACTTGACACCACACTGGATATGTTTAATACAAAATTAAAATGCTTCTTAAATTTACATTTATTTATAGTGTATGTGTGTTGCATATATGTGTGTAGATGTGTTTGCACATGTGGAAGTGAAGGCCAGAGGTTGACATCAAGAATCTTTTTCTATTACTCTCCACTGTATTCGTTTGAGATATGATCTCTCATTGAACCTGGAGCGAATTGATTTAGTTGACTGGTATCATCCTGTTACTGTCTCTTCCCCTGTGGGATTACAGGCACAGCTAGGTTTTTATGTAGGTGATAGGGATCCTTATTTCGGTTCTCATGCTTGTACAGCAAATACTCTACCTACAGAGACATCCCCCTGGCCCACAACTTTCCTTTTCAATTATGTCTTCTCTTATCCATGTTTGTGTTTTCCCCCTGCAACAGAGATGCTATCATTGAACAATTGAGATAGGATATTGGATTTACCTGTTGTGAAAATGTGTCCTCTTTGTTTCTATGGTCTTTGTTCCAGACAGTGTTTGGCACTCTGTGAGTGCCAACCTCACTGGGTGTTTGGTAAGGGGATGAAAAAAAAGGTAGATTTATGGCAGGAACATCACTGGGACTTTTTTCATACTGTTTTATTTCCTACTGGGCAGATAGAAATTAGATGTTTCTTGCCTGATTTGTATCTGCTTTTAAATATAATTTATTTAATGTGCATTGATAATTTGCCTGTATATATGTCTGTGTTATGGTATTGGACCCTGGAATAACAGACAGTTGTGAGCTGCCATCTGAGTGCTGGAAATTGAACCCAGGTCTTCTGGGAGAGCAGTCAGAGTTCTTAACCACTGAGCCAACTCTCCAGTCCCATCCTTGTTTGGATCGTGACTGGGTCACACTACCAGTTCTCAACAGAAGCATGTAGACCATTATGTTTCTTTCCAGACTTAGCCATGAACAGTTCATGCATCTTTAGCTTCCTTACATTTCTTGTCTGCCTGACCTGAAGCATCAGGGTCTATCGTCTTGAAGAGCATAGTACAGAAGTGAAAATATTGGGAATTCTTCAATATCCTTTCTTCAGAGAAGAAAACTGGAATAAAGCTGCTTGTTGGGAGCATTCACTGGGCTTTCTACAATCAAGAATATACTCCTTTTTTTTCATCCACTAAGGTTATAAAGCTGTTTCTCACAGTGGGTACCATTAATTACTCTAATGTAGTCATCAGTATATAGTTTTTCCCATTTCATGTAAGAGTACAAAAAAGTATTTGCTGAGACTCTGTGAGCTCATGCATAAGTGCAGCAACAATTAGCTATTGATTGTTCTTGACACTTTGTGGCACGAAACTTTAGAAAGTCCTCCCAATACTATATATTTACAGTAATTCTTCTACTTAGCTCATGTCTTATTAGGTTCTGACATGTTTTAGGCTCTGGGTACATTCTTTCTATGGACGCACTGGTAAATTCGTTCTGTGTGCTGGAGTTAGGTTCACATCCATCTTCATAGTGTCAGTGGCCTGCCCCTGTATCCCCACAGCCAACTTCTCTGCTTTTGTCAGCCTCTGGTTCTCAGCTATTTCCTAAATGGCTCTTTGAGCTGCCCTCTATCATTTTTATGACATAGACATGGAGCATTAGTGAACCCAGTGCTATGATTGCACATCTCCTGTTAGCCATTGTAGTTTACAACCTTTTGTTCAACATAGACCAAGAAGGGGAGGCCACGGTGGGAGGGTACATCATGCAGATCTGCTTAGCTTCAGGCAGCATGCTTGCACTCACTGACTGAGAGTGCGTGGTGGGGTGGGGAAGACTGGCACACTCTCTTGTCATTGGCTGAAGGGATGTGCAGCTGTGTGCCGAGCCTTGGGAAAGTGCATATCCAGAACTCATTGTCATGAAGTGTTAAAGGCAGATGAGATCATTACAGAATAGTATTGCAGAGGCAGATGCCTAAATGTGAAACTGCTTAGTGATACGAGCTGGAGATGTTGGCTTATTGATCATTTTGCTCTACTGTTACAGCCGAGAATGCTACCATGAATCTGTATTGTATAGGGATACATCTGGTTGTGAATGGATTCAGAACAGGCTCTCAAGAATCTGAAATAAAAGAAGGATCCTTTAACATGGGTGCTAGGAAACAGCAGGTTGTCTATGTGTTGACTTCCCAGTTTTTTAAAGGAAATATTTGGTGATTCTCTCTCTATATGTCTCTGTGCATGTCTGCCTGTCCATCTCTGTCTCTCTGTCTCTCTGTCTATGTCTCTGTCTCTGTCTATGTCTCTCTGTCTCTCTCTGTCTCTGTCTCTCTCTTTCTCTCTCTCTCTCTGTGTGTGTGTGTGAAAGTATATTTGTGTGGGGGCATATATATATGAGTGTAGGTGCCCATGAGGGGCAGAAGAAGGTGTTAAATTACCTGAGCTGGAGTGACAGATGGATATGAGTTATCTGACATGGGGACTGGAAACCAAACTTGTGTTCTCTGAAAGAATAGTGTGTGCTCTTAATTGTTATGTTATCTCTCTAACCCCAGCTCTCCTGTCTGGAAGAATTGTCTTTTGTCTTTTTGAATGATCACAGAAATACCAACATGAGTTTTATATAAAGCAAGGGTTCTTATAAAAGTTTGTTTGAGTAGAGCTTGTGGCAAAAAACAGCTGGACCAAGTTCATGGCTTCACTGATAGGCTGTTTTATTCTTCCTACACACCCCTTTTTAGAATGGAGACAAGAGAGTTCTAAAGGATATATAGTTAGAGTTACTACAGTTAAGGCATTATGGTCAACTATTAACATAAACTTAGGGTCACTTGGGGGAAAAAGCTCAACAGAATTGCTGCCATCAGATTAGCTTGTGGCAATGTCTCTGAGATATTCTATTGATTTTTAATTGATTTAAGAAGGTACAGGCCACTGTAGGTGATGCCATGCCCAGACTATAAAAGAAAGAAAGCTGAAAAAGCCAGAGAGAAAAAGCCACTAAGCAATGTTCCTCCATGTTTTCTACTTTAGCCCGTCTCCAGGCTCCTATCTTGACTTCCTGTACTGGCTTATTTCAATGACAGACGGTGATTCATAATTGTAAACTAAATAAAACTTTATCTCAGGTTAGTTTTTGTCTTGTTCTTTTTCACGATAGAGAGCAAACAAATAGAAAGGACCAAGGGTATGGGTTAATTTTACTGACCAGTTATTGGTAACCTGGAGAGAAATTTCTGAGCATGATACCTGCTGAACTTTTTAACTATTGCTTCCTGGTCTGGGAAGAAGTATGTAGAGATGGAAGGCCACAAAGATATCTCTGTATTTGATAGTAAGCTATCATGGTGACTCCTTTATATCCCTAATTTGTTGCTTTGATCACTCACTATACTGTTTTTTATTTTTAGTTCTCTCAGTAAATGGGAACTAGGATAAGTATTGGCTTCATATAATGTACCTACATTTCTGCAGAACAATTTTGTCTGAGAATAAAGACCATCTGGGTGGTTTTGGTTGTTATTTTACTAAATTGAATGAACTGTGAGCACTGGAACAAATAGCATCAACACACAGGGAAGAGACAACTGCAAACCCCAAATAGGCAAAGAACCCCCAAAGCAAATGTAAAAATCCCAGGACCTAGATATATGCTGGATGTCTTTCACACAAACAAATTCAAATGGATCACAAATATATGTGAAAATCTAACCCCTCAAAAATAGCATTAAGAAAGAAAACTAGGTGACTGGCTTTGGTAGTGACTTTAGATCCAACACCTGAAAGACAGTATTGATAAAAAATAAAGAAATTAAACTTCACTTGAATAAAAAAACATTCTATTCTAAAAAAGACATTTTTAGGAAATTGAAAACCTGAGACAGATTGGAAGAACAGACTTGCACACAAATAAGGGACTGGTATCACAGACAGAAAGAACTTGGGTAACTCTAAGATTATAAAATAACCGAACTAGAAATAGGTAAAAGACATATACTGCTGCACCAAAGGGGTGTTATGGATGGCAGATAAGCATGTGCAATGATGTTTAGCATCACTTTTAAAATGTAAGCAGCAGCAGGATGCTATTATTTACTTGTTAGAATGGCTAAAGTTCAAAATGCCAACAATACAGGATGCTGACAGAGACATGGAACAATGGAAACACTTGATTTTGCTGGTGCCACTTCAGACTTTTATGGAGAGTTTAAAACATAATTTGACAGCTGGTTACAAAGTAAAAAGTCTTCCTGTGAGATCTAGAAACAACATAGGTTGACAGCAGCTTTGTTTATAATTGCCAAACACTGGAAGCAATGAAGACATTCTTTGAAGCCAAATGGACAAAAAAAAAAAAGAGTGCATTCATTCACACAAGTGGATGTTATTTAATGATGTATAAACTCTCAAGCTACAAAACAGCATGAAATTCAATGAATATTGCCACATAGAAAAGGCCAATATGTATGTATGATTGTATCACTGTAATGTGGAATATGTGCCAGTAAACATTTGTTGAATTCCTCAGAACATACAGAGCAAGTGGTAATTTAAATATGGGCTCAAATTAATGTATTGACATTGATACATCATTTCTACCAGATATATCACACTGATGCTTGTTGGTAATGAGCTGAGGATGAAGAGGGAGGATGTGGGAATTTCCTATACTTTGTATGC
>NW_004949099.1:25900909-25905214 GCF_000317375.1 Microtus ochrogaster | reverse complement strand
CAAACTTCCAATAAAGCAGACCTGTCTTTAAAATTTCCTGCTTCATGGAAAAGTCTGCTGGATACTATGGGCCTAAGGGCTAAATATGGATGCCCTAATGCTACAGAAGAACTTTGAGTGACTGTCGAGGCAGCAAGAAGTCTCTCCATTCTAGAGTTTTGGAAGAAGCTTACAATGTACTTTCTGTTTACTTAGGTAATATTATATCCTTTTGGAGTCTTTGATGAAGTTGAAAAATTTATAGTTATAGTTATAGTTTTCCTTAGTTATGATAACAGATAAAGTAGATATAATTATTGTAACTGTAAAAAAAGTGACAATCAGAAAAGACATCTGTCAAATGGCAGGGAAGAGACCATATATCTTTAGAAACACCAAAGAGAATTTGCAAAAACTAAGACCAGCCTTGTAAGGACCATGAAAGGTGGTGCAAACAGTTGCAGCAGGTAAGCGGTCAGTGAAGAGAAAGTGCTGCAACAGGATACACCACACTATCTCCCTCTGTCCTTCTGTCCCTCCCTCCGTCCCTCCCTCCGTCCCTCCCTCCGTCCGTCCCTCCCTTCCTCCCTCCCTCCCTCCCTCTCTCTCTTTCCTCTTCCTCCATCTTTCCCTCCTCCTTGCCCCTCACTCTATTCCTTTTGTTATCCATGCTGTATCCCTCTTTCTGAGATACATACGAGTCCTGAAAGTAGCAATATGCATTTTTAGAGTGCGTACCTAGTTCTAGAAAAAGGAAAACATGTTTTGTTGCCAAGAAATTCTGTATGTCTGTTTTGATTTGGTGAACTGTTACAAGAGACTTCATTTTTGAACTACGTGTGGCTGATGAAACTCCATGTAATCTGAAACTCAATGGAAACCAAATATGAAGTCTTTTCCACAAGGGCCAAAAGAAATCGAGAAAAACGTATGCATTCTGGACCCTGGGTGCTGGAGAACCAGAGAATGACTTATTGTAGAGGCCATGGGGCTTGTAAAGTTACCATACATACAAGGAACCTAGATAGACACAAACACCCATGATGGAGCATGTGCTTACAGGATATCTGAGAAGACTGTGTTCTCAGATCTGACTAGGCTTTGGTTTCAAAGCAAACAGGAAATAAATGCTAAGGCAGAGTTCTAAATAATGATGGAGGAGGGTCATCTGTCTGTGTTACTCTCATTGGTTAATTAATAAAGAAAACTGCTTGGTGTGATAGGACAGAAAATTAGGTAGGTGGAGTAAACCGAACAGGATGCTGGGAGAAAGGAGTTAAGTCAGGCAGTTGGCATAGCTCTCCTCTCCAAGATAGATGCAGGTTAAGAATATTCCCGGTAAGACACCATCTCGTGGTGCTACACTGATTAGAAATGGGTTAATCAAAATGTGAGAGTTAGCCAGTAAGAGGCTAGAGCTAATGGGCCAAGCAGTGTTTAAAAGAATACAGTTTCCTTGTAATTATTTTGGGTAAAGCTAGCCATGTAGGAATGGGCCACAGCCTGCCACTCCTCATTACTATAGAATGGCACAGCTAAACTTGGAGGGTGTTTGACATAAGGCTGGCTTGGCAGACTGCAATATATTCCCCATTTGTTTTGTTTCTTTTTCCTTTTAATTTTTCATTTCTTTAGTTTTTATTTCTTTTTCAATTTTTTTGTGTAGGAAATATCCAGAGTATTCATTTCAATAAATGTGAGCCATTTAAGTAAAAAAGAAAATGTAACTTATTCACAGCACAAAATGAAATTTTCAAGAGACTGTCCTTGAGGAAGTACAAACTCTGGACTACATTTGAGCAAAGACTTTATAGATTATCTCTCTCCAGTATTCTCAGAACGCTAAAGAAGACCATGGAAAAACAACTAAGAAAACAAAGAAGAAGCCTCAATTCAGAAAGATTGCAAAGAGATACTGTGGTGATGTAATATTCTGAAACTACCATTGAAATAGAACAATGTAACAACCAACTGTACATGCATTGGACTTCCCATGTTATCAACTTTTATAACCTAAGCTAATGCATAGCTGTAGTCTTAAACTATGTACTTTTCCATGTTCCTGACTAAAGTAACACATGTGCATCATTTGCTGAAAGGAGTAGATAGAAAATAGATGGAAAGCAATCTCATAAAATGAGTATCTACCCTAAGTATGAAATGTAATGTGAATATTACTTGATAGAGAATGATGTTAGCAGTACTCTTTGTTTGCTGGGTTCATTGGTGTCTGAGGTGGTTTGAAAGAAAATGATCCCTCAAAGGGAGTGACACTATTAGGTGGTGTGGCTTTGTTGAAGTGGGTGTGGTTTTGTTGAAGGGAGTGTGTCACTGTGGAGCCAGGCTTTGAAATCTAAAAGGCTTTGAAGATCAAGCCACAACCAATTCTCAGTTCACATCCTGTTGTCTGCAGTTGGCTCAGCTGGAATCAGGACTTAGTCCTTGATAAACCAGTTTAAAGGATGCTGTCGAGAATCCCTCATTCTTTCCTCATGTGATGCTTTCTGGGCTGTTCAATAAGTACAGAGCAAAGGATCTTGTTGGGGACAGACACAGACATAACTAATCTTAGAGACAAGAACACACAGGAAACATGCAAGGGGACACAGATTCAGACTCCTACAATGAGCAGGAAGATGAAAGCTACAGGGAGAAGGAAGTAAAGTATTCAAACCTGGTCTCTTTCTTGGCTAAATGATAGCAAGGGGAGGTGCTTTGAAGTCTTTCCTTAAGGAGACAATAAGCGTTATTGGTGACTTTGAGTTTATTATTAATGTGTTCAAACTGACTAAAAGATATGAATAGAAATGTTGTGATGTAAAATAATTTCTAAGATGAAAAAACCACAACTAGATGGGTTCTGTACCAACTCTTGAATAAAGGTAATAAATAAATGTCAGAAAGGAAATGACATATAATAAATGACAACCGGCTCCAAGATAACCAAGATGACTGTTATGACTGTTCCCAATGACCTAATACCAGCAAGGTAATAGTGATTGAAGGATAATATATGAGCTATCTGACCAGTCAGCAAACTAGATCCAAGACAATAATCTATCTGTCTGTCCATCATCTTGCTATCCATCAGTCATCTGTTTCTCCCTCAAGAGTCTAATATATGAATCCTTCATGTGTGATGAGGCTGAAGTTAATGAAAATGAAGTTGCTCGCGAGGTTTGGTTTTGTGAGATGTCATCAGCAGGTTAGAAGAACTCTGAGGCAATGAGCAGAGGTGATGTTTCCCTCTGAAGTCCACAGTAACCACCATAGCTGAACCTAGATTCATCTTTACTATCTTAATTTCATACATTGGCTTCTTTCACTTGGCTTTTTGGGTTTGAATACTGGGGTGAGACAATACCCCAAGGCATCTCTACTGATGCCATAAGGAGCTCATATATTTTCAGGGTTGAGCCTAAAAGACATTCTGCTCTGAACAGATTGTCCCCTCTGCCAAGGATCTTGCAAGGATCTTGTTTCTAAACAGGAATCATTGCACCAAAATACTTAGCTTTAAAGGAAATGTGGAGGGAGTTTGAGCCCACAGAGTCAATGGTATCCATAAATTCCTTATTGCTCCAGAAGGTAACAAATTTTACTCATTTTCTGAGCACATAAAAATTTGTCAATGACTCAATCTACATTTATTATTTTGAATTTGGAAAATTAGCTTCTATAGCTCCCCAGTAAGTTGAAGGAATGCTGATGCCATTTCTTGAAAGAAAAATCTGACATAAAGCCAGAAGATACATTTTGACTACTATTAGAAAATACCAAATAATTCAATGTAAAGCTGAATCTGTCACAGCAAGAATGGCTTTTTTAAAATGTATACTAGTGAATTGGAAGGCAGACTGGAAATTAGTTACTTGAGGCACATAAACTCTAAATGATCAAAGGTTTATTGACTTTCTCACAAAACAGGAAAAGCTAACTCTTTCACATGCTGTCTAATGATTGCTTTTGCTCAAAAGCTTAGAGATCTCAGCTGAAGATGAAAACTTTACATTCACCATTCTTTACTCCATATAGACTAATGCTTAGAGTTAAGAAATAGCTAGACTCAAATGAGGATTTTGTTTGGAGGAAATGGGTGTCAGAGTTGAACCAATGATGTGTTAGTGCTTAGCTAGCTAGATTTCTTGGAAATGTAGGCTTCAGTTTGTGGTCAATATTAATTCGTAGTTTGAATACTAAGCTACAATTGTACTTGGGGTGTAACATTTGATCCTTCCTTTGAAACGCAAGCAAGACATGAACAATAGAAAGAATGTCTTTAAAGGATAATATTCCTTTTTCTTTTTTCTTTTTTTTTTTTTTTTT
>NW_004949099.1:25876557-25900809 GCF_000317375.1 Microtus ochrogaster | reverse complement strand
CCTTACTTTTTATTTCTCTTTTTATTAGGAGGTCAGAGTATCCTGGGATGTGACTTTTTCATTAACACAGTAGAGGGAGCAGGCCAAAGCTCCTGGTCGAAGAACTGCCATTTTGAATTCAGACTCCATTTTATCTGTAGAGTGAAATGAAGTTCAGGTTTCCCAAGCCCAAGGGAGCTGGGAACTTTCCAATGGCTCATCAACCTTCTCCTTAAACAATAGAAATAGTTAATTATGCCCTTTAGTTCTCTAAGACATTATTACTGTTCCTGACAACAGAAAGAACAAATGAATCTGATTGCTTGAACTGAAAGGCTTGCATTCTGTGTTGGGTGACAATAATGAACAACACAAGGAAAGACTCTAATATTTGATTCATGATTGGTTAAAATCTTAACTGTACCTTGGAAAAATGTTTTTTTTTTTTGATTCATGATTGGTTAAAATTTTAAATGTACCTTGGCAATTTTTTTTTTCATTTTTGTGCTCATAAACCCCACTTCTGCTCCTGTTCTGGGCATCCAGGAGAAACCAGGCTCCCAAGTCCTTGTCCTGCAGTCGTGATGGCTCAGTGACTCCACTTAAAATCTTGGAACCCATGAACGTCTTTCTCCTTCCTTGTGGTGCATATTAGACTAGGTATAACACTGATATGAGAAGACTTGTGCAGATGATTGGGGTTTTGTTTAATATGAGGGATTAATCAATGTTTTTGCTTAGAAATCACTAACCTGGTGAGATGTTTGTTCCTTAGCAGAAGCTAACACTAAGGACTATCAAGGAACTAAAACCTGTCCCCTTGTGGTTTCTACTCAGTAGGGATTGTTGAATAAAAACACAGGATGTGAGGTACATATTTAACCAAGATCGTGACATCTTTGACAATAAAGTTTGGAACCCTCTCTCCCCTTTGGTATCACCTATAGTAAGCACATAGCAAGACACAATGGATACTTGGTGTGAATGAAGGCACTGATGCAATTTTGGGCTCAGTTAACCAAATGTACCGTGTTAATCCTCACTTGATTCTTTTCACCCTCTCAGGCTACCTGACTTGTATGGTATAAAACCTTCCTTTTTATAAAATAGGTAAAGGGAAGAAAATGCTACCAGAAATAACGATGTTATTACAAATATTAATAGACTCAGTGTTTGCTATCCCATAGGTCAAATGATTGAATTTTCTTCACTTTTTATTAAAATCTCAAATAAACAAAGTCAACTATCCTTTTCCTCCTTTCTTCAACAGAAGATAACGTCTAGGTTGGCCATTATCATGTAGTTAAATTTAGAATTGGAGCCCAGGCATTTTGATTAGAGAATTGGATTCTTAGCTACACTGTGTCACCTTCACACATTTTATTTCAATGACAATTGAATGGAATCTTAGCTTGGTTTGATGTATTACCCTCAGAATAACATTCTACAGATTGGCTAGGGAGCAAGGTTCAGTCATGGCAGACTCACTCAGGCTGCCAGATCTTAGGTCCTTAACAGATAACATCAGAAAGTTTTGTTTGCTTTTCCTCTTGTCTTCACTCTGAATAACAGATGATCTTTAGGGAAGGCTTTTATTTCTCCACATTTTTTTTTTACGCAAGAAAAGTGCATAAAGAGTAATAAGAAAATTGCCTATAAAGCAATTTGCGGTTCAGAGAGCTGCTGTGTGGAGCGATTCTGTGAGCCAAACTGCCACCATCTGCAGGAGTTCAGCTGGGTCCACTGGGCAAAGCTCATCACAACCAGGGCTGTTGATCATTGATATTCCATCATTAAAAAAAGGGTACTGGGGATATAATGATTTATTTCATTAAATTTTTACTTCAGTATATATGTCTGTGTCTTTGTGTAGGTATGTGAACATGAGGCCAGGTATTGATGGAGGTCAGAGGGTGTGAGATCCTCTGGGACTGGTGTTTACAAGCATTTGTCAGTCGCCTCATGTGAGTGCTGGGAACCAAATACTCATTTTCTTTGCAAGAGCAGCAAGTGCTCTTAACTGCTAGGCCATCTTTATGCCTTTTTTTCTGTTTTTTTTTATTATTTAATCATCCATCCCATCTGTCTATCTATCTATCTATCTATCTATCTATCTATCTATCTATCTATCTATCTATCTATCTATCTATGATCTTTCTAGTTAAACATCAGTATAAGTCACTGCCCATAAGCACATGTCTGAGTAAAACTTAAGAGATTATGAGGGTTGTAGAGAGATCACTGCATTTGCTCAGCAAAGGTTGAGACTGATTTGAGAAGCATTGCCAGGGCCACCACTTACAACAAGGTGACTAACTCGAGCCAAGTTAAAGAGCTTTGTGTGATTTGCTAATTCAGTTCTTGTCACTGTCCCAGCTGGTGATACTTTTTGTGCCAACAGAATCTAGCTGACCCCCTTTCATCTCTCTCCTCTGGTTCCATTTTCCCAGTTTGGATGAGTTGCTAGTGCCCTCTGTAGAGTGATGGAAGAGTGACAGAGGGGGGACCAACACAATAGTGATCATTTGTGTCGGTATTATACAAACATTTGATAATTTGCTTCATATCCACTTAGCTTTAAGTTTTATTTTTAAGGTTAGTGGCTGAGTTATTATCTTGGTTCCTGAGAGTTTGCATAAGCTTTCGATTTCACCCCTAAGTAGTTCTTTTCCCTCACCCTAGGAAGAGACCTGGAGGACTTTTTCCAGTTCCACAGGGGCCTCCTGCACCACGTAAGGCTGTGATCGGCTTGAAAGGCATCCATACTTATCTCTGAACCATTCATAAGAGCTTCTACAAAATGCAAATGCTCTGAATGGATAGATTCTGAAGCTGAGGGTAGGATCACCCCTTTGATAACTTCTGAGAATAATGTGGGGAAGGACTGTGGCTTCCTGGGAACAGAGTAGGAAATGGGGATTCTCTTTTACATGATCGGGTGGAGATAGAGGTTTATGTTTAGATGAAGGTGATAAAATGGTGGAGAAATTCTAAGCAAGAGTGTGGCTTCCTATAAAGTCCAGCTTCAGTGTGGTTCAACTTCTGTGAGATAAGGGGTCTAGTACACTTAGGTACGCATTGTGCTAGATGCCATTGGCTGAGCTCTTCTGGTGATGGAGGAAAAGATCTGCTTGGATGAGGACATTTGCAGAGAATGGGATATCCGTGAATTTCTGCAAATGAATATGGCAGTCCAGGATGGCTGTCTAGGCCAGCAAGGGCTATGACTCACTTAATCTAAGAGTTTGCTCCCCAAAGCATAATGGTCAGAAACGATGCTCTTCGCGTATTTAACAGTTCTCTTCCATACAGAGAAGAGAGAAGTGTTTTCCTATTAATTAAATACATTTAAATTGAAAAGTCAACATATATGCATATATATTCATGTGTCCTTGACCAGAACAATGACCAGCAAGCAGAAGCAGTATTGTAGTCTTCCTCCTGCTTCACTTGTGAGTGAAAGCTTTTAACCTAACAGAAGGGCAGCACTGCTAACCTGGGCTCACCTCTGCTTTCAAGCCACCCATCTGAGTCACAGAACATTATCACACCAGGCTGCTGATGCAGGCACAAGCCCTGCAGAGGTCATCCAGAGAGAAATAGGGTGAGGGAATGAATGGCCTTCCTCTTTGAAAATTTCATTAGGGGAGGTGTCAAGGCATTAGATCTTTTGTGTATTAATAAACTTCTCTTGTGGAGTGAGCTTAAGTTGGAGTAAGGAAAGAAAGGAGACCTGCTGTCAGCTGTGTGCCAGGCCAGGGAGCCTGCATCCATGTTCTTTTGCCAGACAGGATGGAGCAGGGGACTGTCACCTTTTCATTAGCTGTAATTGAATGCCTACAGAGACAGTAATTACACAAACCAGACAGGCCACACAGGCTCATCTGTCTTTGTTTATCATCAGATGAGGAGTATTGATCATGATGAGCGCTTCCCTTTTTCTTGGATATGGATGGGGAAATTGGGTTAACAAGGTCTGATGTGGGCAATGCAACATATGCCTGTAGGGAAAGTACATGAAAAGGGATTTTAATAAATGATGCACATTTGCTTTTCTTAGGCTGTTGAATCTCTTGGGTGTTTCCTCTCTGGGAACAAATCTTGCCCCCCGCTCCTTTTATTTTGGAATCCAATAGAACACCAGGGATACAAGGCCAACTAGTATTTCTCTCCTACTCACCTTTCTGCAGATGCTCTCAAAACAATGGTCCACCTAGGACATGTCTTGTGATTCTAGACAGTGTTAAATAAAAGAGAAGAGCCAAACACTGAGCTGGGCCTTTGCTACATGGACTGTATAATAAATAATAACCAAAGGGGTAGTGAAGGGAACAATTCCTATGTAAAAGTCCATATAATTAGTGTGAAAAAGTTATTCAATGTCATTGAATAGGGGTGGGAAACTTGTGGCAGCACATCCTGCAGGTTCTGATTCAGTAGCTCCATTACCAGAGAACTTCAGACTGACTTCCCTCCTTGGTTGAAGACACTTTCCCTTTTGCACATTCACAACAAACAAAGCAAGGGCAGGGGAAGGGGAAAGATCTCTAACAAAGTAGAAGCAGTGTGGAGGGTCATGGTGGGCACAGCAGGAGAGAACAGAGAACCAGTCATCTGCAGTGTTGATTTACTGAGACTTGTCTATAGGTGTAGAAAGTATGTTCAGCCTCAAGTGGCATAAGCTTTGGGGTGAACACTGCCTTTTCCAGCTTTTTTTGGGCTAGCCAAGGAAAAAGTAATTAACTACATCGAATTACTGCTGTTTTTTTAAAAAAATGTTATTAAAATTTTAAAAACCTCTATTATTTATTTTACTATGCTTGTATGACTGTTTTGCCTGGGTATATGCATAAATACAATGAGTGTGCAGTGCATATGGAGGCCGTGTCCATGGAGGCCAGAAGATGGCATTGTTTCTCCTGGAACTAGAAGTATGGATGGTTGTAAACGGTGTGTGTATGCTCGGAATTGTACCTAGGTCCTTTATGAGGGTACCAATTACTCTTTAACTGCTGACCCATCTCTGTAGCCCTAATGTTGTTTTTAAATACAAGCATCTTTTATTAAGTAATAATTTCATGAATGAATACTATAAACAGAGGCAGAGCATTTCTTTTGTCTCTACTGCTAGTTCCAAATAAATTTACAAAAGCTTATATTAATTATAGAATGTTCAGGCTTATTACTAATTAGCTCTTAAAACTTAAATTAACCCACTTCTATTAATCTATATGTTGTCAAGTGGCTTGTGACTTTACCTTTCTAGCATCTTGCTTCCCCAGTGACTACTGTCATCTCTCTCTCTCTCTCTCTCTCTCTCTCTCTCTCTCTCTCTCTCTCTCTCTCTCTCTCTCTCTCTCTGACTCTGCCCCTAATCCTTTCTGTATTTTCAGTTCAGCTTTCCCATCTATTCTTATTATGCCTTGCTATAGGCCAAATCAGCTTTATTTTCAATCAATGAGAGCTATACATTTTCACTGCATACAAAAGGATTAACCCACAGCAGCATACAATGTAAGTTGATTATACCCCTTTACCCTTAACTCCTTCCAGACACAAATCCATTCTTAACCTTTCCTCCCAACTTCATGTCCTCTTTCCCACCTCCTTTTAATAATCCACTAAGTTCATTTTGTGTTGGTCATAAACTCACTGGTGTGGGGCCATTCTCTGGATCATAGTGGTCAATCTATCAGGGACTATACCCTTAAAGATAACTGATTATCTCCTAGAACTCATCAATTTGTAATAGATCCTTTACTAGGCATGGGAGTTTGAATCAGTTGAGGAGTGTTCTATGTTGACCTCAAACTCAGGATAGGTGTTGGACATAGGAGAGGGCTAACTCAGTTAATTTTTATCACATTAGCTTGTAGCTTTATGAGCTCTGGGCCAGGAAGGAATAACTATTTTGTTTTGTTTTTATTGTGGCCAATTTACTCTTAGCTTTTGTGACCTGTTTCAGGCCCCAAAGCCTCGTCTTCTGGTTCATTTACCATTAAACAGTGACAAATGGTTTAATGATTGCTTGATGAAATGTTAGGATTTAAAAATTTGAAGTAAGTTCCTCAGAACCCCCTCCTTTCCCCATTCGCTAACTCCTCCACACCCCAGCAGCTCTAGGTAACAAGCAGAGAACATGCATTTTAAGTAAGTCCTGGTTGACACTGACAGGACTGGTTTGGGGACTGGCACACTTGGAGAACAGTTGGCTAACAGCTTCTCTGATTGGGAAATGTTAGTCAACTAGACTTAAGTGGCAATCACTGATGGTTGCCTGTGTCTGAGAAAAGACACAGCTACACAGCCTGTGACACCGAATGAATACCAGGCCACCTTTGGGGGATTTTGGTGAAAAGATTGATATGAATTCACTTGAATCAGATGGGGCTGTGGGTTTGCAGAAGACACAGAGTGTTGAGAAGCCGGTCAGACAAGATCCATGTGGGGACCACACAGCAGAAGCCTCCCTGTGTATAACCCTCAGAGCAGAGGGGTCCATTCTCAGGAAGAAGGGGACACACTCTTCTAAGCATTGTATTTGTTTACAATAGGAAACTGGCCAAGAGCTGCAGTTCTTTATTTGTATGACTTGTCTCTGTCCTATTAGACTGTTAACTTCCTAGATTCCTTGGCTTTCTTCAGGACTCTCACCTACCAAGACCTAGGAAACTTGGAAGGGCACAACAGAAAACTTCACCCTTGGGTATCTTCTGAGTTCATGGTGAGTAAAGCTTTAGAACATCCCAGTATTTGCAAATCTTGCCTCCTGCTTTCAATTTATTGAATTTCATTTGGCCCTGGAAGATCAATGATTTTCTTTTTACTTAAAAATTTAAAAGTTACTGTGCACATTATACTAGTTTTTCATCATGGTGTTTTCAAATGAAAGTTTTCGTTAGAATTCTTCCTTTTTTTTTCCTGCCACAGACCCCTCCTCTTTAGATGCTGTCTGTGCCCCCAGTCTCCTCGCTTTGTCACATGTGCTATCTTGTCCCCCCTCCTTCCTCATTCCTTCTGTTTTCCCCTTCCTAGTTTCATGTCTTGTACACACACCCACTTAGTCTTGCTTCTATATATACTTAAAAACACTGTAAGCCTGTATCTAAATATGAGAGAGAAAATGCAATATGCATCTGAATCTTGGTTACCTTGCTTAATACATATTCTAACACTATCATTTTCCTGTAAATTTCATTTTCCTTTATTACTTAATAAAATTTTATTGTGTGTACACATAGAGATATATAGATAGATGGATCAATAGATTAAAAGGGAGAGTTTCCTCATCCATTTATCTGTTGTTAGGCCCCTAGTATGGTGATTTGATGAAGAATGGTCCACATAGACTCATATATCTAAATACTTAGTCACCATGGAGTGTCACTACTTGATGGATTATAAGGATTAGGAAGTGTGGCCTTGTTGGAGGAAGTGGGTCACTGGGGTAGATTTAGTCTCTTTCTCTGTCTATGAGTCAGGATATAGTTCAGCTACTGCACCAGCATCTACCTGTATGCTGCCATGCTTCCTGCCATGATAATGGATTAAACCTATGAACTGAAAACAAGCCCCAATTAAATGTTTCTTCTTCTTTCATGAAAGTTGCCTTGGTCATGTTGTTTCTTCACAGCATTAGAATAGTGCCTAAGACACAAGGCTGACTGTTTGAGATTTTTAGTTATAATAATATTTGACCTTTACTTTGACATTGAAATAGGTCAAATGACTTGTCTGAGATCCCACTCTTATGGTAAGCCAGCATAGGCAGGCCCAAACTAACTCTCTGACTCCAAGCCTGAAAGTATTTTCTGTCTCAAGTGTTTTGCAGAGATGTCCAAACCTCTAAAAATAACTGTTTAATCTGTTCAGCATACAGTTGTGATTCTGTGTCTTAGGTTTTTATTGCCGTGAAGAGACACCATGACCATGGAAATTCTTATAAATAAAAACATGTAATTGAGGGGGTTCGCTTACAGTTTCAGAGGTTTAGTCTATTATTATTATGGTGGGGAGCATGGTGCGGTGCAGGCAGATATAGTGGTAGAGCTGAGAGTCCTACATCTTGACTTATGCAACATGAAGTAGACTCAAACACTGGGCAGCAGCATCCTGAGCATAGGACACATTGAAGCCTACCCCCACAGTAACACACTTCCTCCAACAAGGCCGTACCCATTTCAACAAATCCACACCTCACAATAGTGCCATTCCTATGAGCTTATTAGGCCAAACTATCACATTCTCTGTACAATAATGTGTAATTCTACACATTATTCATCTTCTTTATTCTTGAAGAACAGCTTTCGTACTCCCCATACAGGTGACCAAAGTTTGAATGTGAGAATAAAAAAGTTTTGGATTGGCTTGGTCTGCTCTCCCAGAAGAGCTGTTCTAGCTGTTTGGGTTGGGGTGGATTTGGCAGCTTGCTTCAATCAGTATTCCAACACGCGCAGGATTTCACATGCCCCAGCATCCCCATCCTTAGATCAATCACCCTCACCTATCTTTGCTGTCTCTGTCATCTCCATCTCTGTCATATCTATCATTTGCATCTGTATTATTGCCATCTCTGTCAATTCTATCATTTTCATCTCTGTCACCTCCATCTCTCTCATCATGATTTATCTGCATTTTAATAATCTTTATTCTGTTATCTCTGTCTCTGTCATCTACATTCTATCATATTTTCATCTCTACCATGTCATGTCCATCTGTGTCTTCATCTCTGCTATCTCTGCCCTCTTTATCTCTGACGTGTCCTCTCCATCTCTCTCCTATATCTTCTTCCCATCTCTAACATGTGTCTGCTCCATCTTTAACATGCATGTCATCATCATCTCTATACCATCTTCATCTCTAGCTTTGTACCTATCCGCTCTCTAATCTGTATTTCTGTCTCCATTTATTCCCCCCTTTCTTAATCTCCGGCGCCTCATCAGAGTCTATCCCATTATTTTCTGGTCCTCTTTATAGCAAAACATATTAATTGTCCAAAAGCATCTAATTGTATTCTAATACCTTTTATATAATCTATCATATACTCTAATTTCATTTCCATACTCAATTGGTTTTTGGATAAAAGTTGAGATGCAGACTGAGTCTCCTGTCTGAAACACACTTTACCATAAGAGGTTTGCTTGGTGGGCAATGGCCTGAATGTAAAATTTCTATCAATTCATGGTGCCTGAGAACCTCCAAGTACTCCACTGCCTCTTGGTATTTATATGACTACATCATTATTGCTCATTTATATGAATTTTATTAGAATTCTAAAGACAGAGCTGTTTTTGGTTGCAGGAGCCTAAATAATAGAAAAGTCAATATAGTAGTGCTATATAAAGTAGCTGTCTACCTTTCAAGACTTAAAGACTTGACCTCTAGGTATTATGATCCCTGATGACCAACAACCTTTAGTTTTAGCCCTCTCCAGGATTTGACTTTGTTTAGAGCTGACACACTCACCATCACATCTACTTCCCACAGCACACCTTTTATATGTATTGGTCTGAAGCTTCAACCCTGCAGAACCAGCCCAGTGCACAGTTCTGGTAGCATTGTCTGAGACCTCTGCTGACACTGTAGCAGCATGGCTGTTCCCCATACCCACTTCCATTTCTTACAATGAACTTAGTATTCTTCTGATGGGCCAACCTTCATCTCAGGCCTGCTTCTGGGAGAAACTAAAACGTGGTACCATTGGCTATGAAAAGACCCTCTAAGGAAAGAACTCATGCTCTGGTTATATAGAAAGGGATTCATGGGTAGCCCAGAGTGTTACAGAATGTGTGTGGACGTACAAGTATCTAAGGGTGTTATGGACATGAGTGCCCAATGCTGTGGGTAATGTGGTAACTCCAATTAGGAAATAATCTAAGCAGAAACCACAGGCAGCAGCTTTGCTACTCTGGTCATTCCTTCTCTACATAGCAAACCTGAGCCTTGTCCAAAATGGAGTAGAGATAAAAATAAGGGATACTTTACCTCAATTGGATTGGAAATATGCTCAAAGATCCTCTTATTTGTTTCTCATTTATTTTTTCACCTCTCTCCTCTCTCCTCTCTCTCTCTCTCTCTCTCTCTCTCTCTCTCTCTCTCTCTCTCTCTCTCTCCCCGCCCCCCCTCTCTTTCTCTCTTTGTCCTTTACACTTGGGTAATGACTGTATTCTCATATCAAATGATGGATAGGCTCACAACAACTCCTGAGGAGACATTACCCATTCTGCCATGGAGTTAAAGGGCAAATCTCAAGTCTTGGGTTTTAGGAGATCAATAACCAAGTTCCTTCCAGACTCGCTGGAACAGGTTTTACATTTATAATGTGAAAAGAAGCAGGTTCAAAGAAAGAAGAGAGTTCATCTAAGTGGAGCCAGATTCCACCGTTAAACCTTTAATTAACCTGATGACTTTGAGCAAAGAAAATCAATGGAGGCTTCTTCTTGTAGGAGAGAATAAATTAATATTTTATACATGAATGTTTGTCCTTTAAAAAAAAACAGTGTGCAGTTTCTTTGGTGAGTTCTCATGGCTAATTTTCTTCCAAGAGTTTATAATTGCATATTTTTAAAGCAAAAATTTAAAGTTGAAAATGTGTTTCCTGTACTGGAAGATTTCAAAAGAACTCAGAACAAATATATGAGTGTGAGCGTGAATTTCTGCCCATACATATATACATACATAGATATATCTGTCTCACCATATACACACATAATAAATCTATTTGTTCATCTATCTATCTATCTATCTATCTATCTATCTATCTATCTATCTATCTATCTATCTATTTGCTTCACAAGAAAATACTCCATGTTTTTTTTAAAGGCTTGTGTGTGTGTGTGTGTGTGTGTGTGTGTGTGTGTGTGTGTGTTGTGGGGGGTGGTGAAGTGAGGAATATAACAACCTTTTAACCTGGACCTAATAAGGTTCAAATTTATTCTTGTGAGGAGAGAGGATTTTTATGAATAGTTGATTTCACTGGGTCTTGACTATCCAGTAGAATATTGCGTGAGTATTCTGAAAGAACACAAAGAAGATGTTTCCTTCTGTTTCTCACCCACTTAATTCACACTTACCTGATGCTCAGTTAGTTGTAAAGGCCCTAGCATTTTCATCACCCATGGCTCCAGACAAGTCTCTGATAATGTTCAAACTATGAGTGACCAATGTGGAGGCAAGCCTACCAATGTCACAGATGCCTTCTAATGCTTCCGTCTATCCTTACCAATGGAAACTGGATGATGTCTGTCTGTCTTGAGGGCAGACAGTATGTGTGGTCTCCTTTTGCTCTTTCTTTAGGTTTAGCTTTATGACTCAAGCTGTTAGCGCACAGAATGGATTTCTGACCGGCATTAAATCAGGAAGGGCTGATTTTAGGAAATATGAATCATTTGCCTTGACTGAGCATGCATTTGGAGAATTTTATATTTATGGCATTGAAAGCTCTGGTGATTCAGCTCCAAAGCTGGACTTCATGTGTAATTCCCAGGGCCCTGAAAACATTCCAAAGAAATTTGAAGGGCCAAAGAGAATATCAAATAAATCAGCAAGGTTTTATCTCTAAATCTTAATCTTTTGGAATGCTGTAACAAAAGTCAATAACCTATGATGTTTATAACCATGAAAAATTATTCTTAAGGATTTCAGAGGTTGGAGGTCCATGATCAAAGTGCTGAGAGTTCTAAGGTCTGGTGAGGGCTTACTTCCTGCTCATAGCTGATGACTTCTTGTGCCTTCACATAGAGGAAGTGATGACAAGACTCCTTCCCAGCTGTGCTGTCACAACCAAATTACTTTCCAGAGGATTTCTATACCATTAACACCACTTGAATTAAAGTGAGATTTTGGCATATAAATTTGAGGATGGTACAACTATTCATATTACAACACTCTTTAATAGTTAAAAGTAAGCAAGGGCATTTCAATGTTAATGATTTTTACTCCAAAAACAATGAAACAGAAAAATATGTGGTCCAGTTAGCTATAATTCTACCATTGTCTTTTTAAGACATGTTCTCATATAGTCCAGGCTTACCTCCAGCTTGATATATAGCCTAGGATGACCTTAAACATCTGGTCCTTGTGCTTTTAACTCCCACACCCAAGGGTGTCAGGAATGGGCTACCATGCCCACTTTATGTAGTGTTGGGGATAAAATCCAGGGCTTCATGAAAACTAGACATACACTCTACCTACTGAACTACATCCTCCAGTCTTGACTTCTACAATGTGTGATAAAAAATGTGGGAGTGGGTAAAGGATATCCCTTTGGATTGAGAACATGATAGATTGACTTTGTCACTACCATAAATGGAAAAACAAATGTAAATCTTTCTAACTGGAGATGAGGATTTTCGAGGCATTTAAAGAGCTCGGGTGGTCAGTGAGAGACAGAAACAGCAGGAAGCAGTCTTAAAAAGGGTCTCGTTAAGAACCCAGACACTTTGATTATTCAGCATTTCCTTTAACTCCATGACAGTCTGAGCTGACTCTTGCTGTGGAATATTATTCTAATTGGGAAAAGATGTGTTATATTTGTTTATGATGAGGAATATTTAGCTATATGAAGATGTGTTACTCTTGTTTATGCTGTGGGACATTACTTTTAACTGTGTAAAGAGGTGTTACATTGGTTTGTGCTGTGTTTGTTTAACAATGTAAGGATGTGTTACATTTGATTGTGCTTCATTTGTTTAATTATGAAAATTGTGTTGCTGTTTCACCTTGCATGCCGAAAGTGATTGGTCTGCTAAAAATCTGAGTGGCCAATAGTTAGGCAAGAGAAGGATAGGTGAGGCAGGCAGGCAGGCAGAGAGGTTCAGTAGGAGGAGAAATCTAGGCTCCAGAAAGGAGAGAAGAGCAGCCAGGAGAATAAGGAAGCAATGAGGAACACACCCAGAGCCAGAAGGCAAGTAGCTGCCAGCCAGCCAGCCAGAAACAGTGAAAGTTAAGATACACAGAATTAAAAAAGGCAAAAAGCCCTAAGGCAAAATATAGATGAAGAGAAAGACGTTAAGTTATAAGAGCTATTGAGACTCAAGTCTAAGCTAAGGCCATGCATTCATAACTAATACTAAGTCTCTGTGTCATGATTTGGGAACTGGTTGGTGGCCCAAACGAACAAGCTTGGTACAGACTCTCATGGGCTGTGTCTCTAGAAAGGTTGTAGAGACTAAGTACATCCATTTTGAAGGATTTTTCCAACTTCTCCTTAATATCTCATTGGTTTTCCCATTTGTTTTGGTCTGATAATCTATGTCTGTGTAAGTTTACACACCATAAAAGGTTACTAGAGGACATGGCTACTGAGCAAAAAGAATTAGCAGCTATCATCCCTAAAAAGTCATCTATTTGGCTAACTTTGGCATTTTTTTTTTAATTCTCTTTGGTGTGTCATAGATTTGAATGTCAGCTGCATATGTTTTCTTTTTCTTTTTGGCTAGGTACATATAGATTCTGGGAATAAATTAATAAAACAGCCATAAGTATACATAATGATTAATAGTTCATTTTTATATATTTACTCAAGTAGCATTTACTTGGTACTTATATACCAGGCTTTATGGCTATCATGACAAATTAGTTAGGCATGGTTTCTGCTTCTATGGAGCACAATGAAATGAGGGATGTAGACAGCTACCTGGGTGATTTTCATGGATGGGTTATATGTTACCTTTGCTGTCTTTCTTATGATGACAGTATAAGGAAGTCTTTTAGTATCTACCTCCAAATTAATATATGGTGACCCGTAACTGCATTATGAAGTTAGCCTTTTTGAGAGTTGTCTGGGTAGAGTCCTCATGAATGGGATTGGTGCCTTTCTAAAAGGAATTCTATGGGGCTCTTTCATCTCACAATCCACAGAATTATGAGATACCAGTTGGTGGTGTTTATAAGATACTCAGTATAAGGTATTGTTATAGGAGAGCATATTAGGACAAAGACAGCTTCTAAGAGGGATCCAATTTGGGTGTAGCGTTGCACACCTGTAATCCTATCTCTCAGGGAGCTTAGGCATGCGAGTTTGGAATGCAAGGTCAGCCTAGGATGCATGAGTCACTCTCTATATATTCATATATTCATATTATATATTCATATATATGTTGAAGTCAAAATAATAATGAATATATTTAATCCAGAGAAAAGAGAATGGAAAGGGGAAGAAATATATCAAGTATATGGAGCAGAGGGAGCAATATTTAGAGTGCTTCTTGCCAGTGTCTTCTGACAGAACTGGGTCTCTTTGCAGATCCTCTCTGGAGCTCTTCTGAAATAGATTTGCTACTTATTTCCAACATAAAGTTTCAGAGAGAGAGAGAGAGGCAGAAACAGAGAGAGACAAAATGCACATGTATGTGCAGATACATAGAGAATCTTGGGATTATAGGTGGTTATGAGTCACCCAGCATGGGTGTTGAGAACCAAATTTAGGTGCTCTGCAATAACAGAAAGTGCTCTTGACCACTGAGCCATCTCTCCAGCCCCTACAATGTAACGTTCCCTTCCTGTCCTAGTTTGTCTTTCTATTGATTTCATAAAACACTAACCCAAACTGACTTGGGTGGAAAGGGTTTAATTTGACTTACAGGTGAATGTTCACTCTCTAAGAAAACCCTGGATGAAGCCCAAGGCAGGAATAAGGAGGAAGAAACTGAATCAGAATTTACTTACTAGCTTGCTCCCCATGGCTTTCTCAACCTGTTTTCTTACACAACCCAGATCTTCTACCCAGAGGTGGTGCCATCTACAGTGGACTGGGACCTCCCACATCAACCATTAATCTAGAGGATGCGCCACAGAAATTCCCACAGGTCAGCTTTTACTCGGTCGAGGTTCCCTCCTCCCAGATGACTTTGGCTTGTGTCAAGTTGCAAAAATTAACTTGCATAACTACTTTACTAATAGAACCCTGGATGAAATATTTTTTCATTAAAAGTTTTTCTCAAACCTGTATTTATAGTTGAGCACATGGACATCTGTAATAAACTCTGTTTCTCACACAGTCAGCCAGAAGTTACCATGTAACTAGATTTTAGCCAATGAATGTAGTGGCTATATTGAGTTCTAGAACAATCAAAATAGAAAGCGTTCTTCTTCATATCTTTCCTTTATACTGACTGGAACTGGAGAAACTGGCTTGGGCTAGGAAAGTATATGTGATTTATCAAGGATTACTGAGCAATAAAATGAAGGGAATCTGTATTCAAGATTGTAAGGCTAGAAGAGTTAGAGTAGTCTTTGACCTCTAACCTCTCAGGTGACATCAAGACAGTCAGACCTTTCTAAATATTGAGTAGAAATGGATATATTTAGTAAGCTCTTGTCCCTGAACCTCTTAGAATATGCTGCCCCTGTTATATCTTCTTTGTTTTAAAATAAACTATTAATTCATTTTGTTCCTATATTTGTGCCTTTGATAACTCCTGTTTATTCCTATGTCCCTTTAATTTTTTCCACCATCAGTGAAAGTTTTAAAATGTGTTTGCACTACAAGATGTTGCCCCAGGCTTGATTTGTTTTATGCCCCTGTTCTGGAAATATCCAATTCTCTAGTGAGTCATGTTTTGCTTTTATTGGACGATGCACGAAAAAGCAAAGGATTGAGTGCAGAGTGTGTCCCTTAATGTTAGGTGTTGCTTTATTTACCCTCCATAAGCAACAGATCAAGAAAGAACGTACATGCTAATATATATATGCACATGTATCTAGAAATATTTTATATGTAAATGAACATATCCATATCTACAGCTAAAGATGAATTAATACTGTTTAAACTATAGGCCATTTCCATATGGATCATTTTAACTTCTCTCATTTATCTGGAACTTTCTACTCCATTAATGAAAAATACAACCCTTCTATTCCTTTTCTTCATTGTTTAATTTCAGCATAGGTGTATATAATTAGATAGTCTAAATTGCTAACCTGTACTCCTGAGAAATCATTTTATCACCTGAGAAACATAGGACTTTGGAGCAGTTCGTTTTGCCTGTAAGCTACTTACTTCACTCATTCCCAAAGCTCCCCCCTCTCTCTCCCTGCCCACTTCCAGGGAATTTGTTTCATTTGTATGTAATAAAAAGAGACTGTCAGCTTCTACATTCTTCTTGATTTCATCGTGGAATCTCCAACCTCATAATTTTCCACCTACAGCATGAGGACTATACAGAATAAAATTGTATTAGATTATAGACCTTTAAATTAATTTTATTTTAGCTTCCCTTGTCAAAAAATAAGTAGAAAAGATGAGATAGATGTTAATGTACTTCATTCTTATAACCATTTTACTGTCTATATGTATTTCATAGTATTATGTTGAAAACCTCAAGTATGAACAATGGCATTTTAAATGTGCCTATGTTAAGAATGACCTGACTTTGACCCCAAGTATACCACACAAAAGAATAGAGCTGACTCCTGTAAATTCTACTCTGACTTTCACATGTCTGTGCAAGCCTGCTTGCACACATATTCAGTTTAAATTGGCAAGGCATACCTATTTTAATTGCCAATTCTTCAGTTCATTATACCCTAAAATAAATATTATTCAGCACATTTTAATAGGTCCACTTGCCGCTTATATTCCATCCTTGGAGAGGAGTATATTAATATCTTTCAATCTTGCCAGCATCTCCAGCTCCATCACTTTGCATGCCGTTGTGATTCTTGTGTGATTTTACTGTTGCTAAACCCAAAGCTCTCTTAGACACCTTCAGGAGTGCTGACCTTAACTGGAATGTGTAGCACATATTCTAAGAATACACTTTATGAAGCTTGCTGGTCTAAAAAAATTAATAAAAAACCATGTAATTAAGTTAGTTTGGGGATCTATAGGAAAACGGACATGGAAAGAATTTGGAGGAAACTTAGAAGGATTTCTTGTTGGTCCCAATAGCTTCTCTTAGTCTCCATTATGGTTGCATCCCATAGTATTTGTGTCCCCAATTGAGAAATCACCATCCATAGATCCTAACGATCACGAGAACCATTCTGGGAGTGTATTGTCTCGAGTGAGGGCCTAAGCGTTCCTGAGATTTGAGCCTTCACTCAGGACTGTTCTAGAATCCAGATAATTAGTTTGAATAACCCAAGGACTGGCTGTCCTTTTCCATTTGTATACTTGAGAGCTTTTTCTCTCCTACTGACTTTGTTCTCACTTGATAGATTGACTCGCTTCAACTCTGGCACGACTACCCAGACTCATTGGCAAGAATGATGCTGTGGCTCTGCCTAGCGTGTAGCTTGGGTGGCAAAGCAGACTTGGCATGCTGTTCCACCGAGACTTGTAAACAATAATTAAATGGACTCATGCCTCCTAATTCTGCTGTTTCATTTCCTTCTTTCAAAAATACGTGGAAGAGTTTTTATCTCTGGATAATGAATGACAAGAATCACAGCTCTCTGCATTTAAACTAAATGAGCTCAATGAGGGTGTATGGCTCTTGCAATTACCATTTTACTGTTTTGCATATATTCACAATAAGAAGACAAAAACAAGGAGGTTCCGGCTTCTTGTGTATGCTGAAGGCAGAGAGCTCAAAAAGAGATGTTTGAGGACCTCTGGTTGTCTGGCTCTTTGAAGGCCAAACCATATTTACAAAGGCTTCCATTGATTCTAAGACTGTCCCCCTGACCCTGCAGGGAAGTGCTCATGTTTCTAGGCATTTCTCTCTTTGTCCAAAGAAGCCGGTGATACCTGATTTACTTGTGAGATGATAAGAGATGCCTGCTAGCACTGCCAGTGATGTGTCCAAAGAGTGTGAGATGTGGAGAACTGGTAGTGGGGTGTTTCTGGGACTGGTACTGACTGCATTGAACAACCAGGGGATGCAGCTCAGTTTGAAAATTTGATTTCTGTATCTTGAAGCTACATTTCCAATTGGAATGATTTGGGGGATATGGTCCCTCAAGAAAACAGTGACTCTGAGAACAAATGAAATAGCGATATATAAGATTATCAACAGTTGTAACAGCAGCATTTAAGAACCTCACGCTGAATATCTCGGTTTTCGCACCTGGGTTTGGGAAAGTCAGCAATGTTTTAAGTCTGTGGAGGGACGTCAGTTTCTGTTCTGTTATGGATGTTTTTATATCTGCCTTGATTGACATGGAAATATGGGAGTCACATCTTTTAGTCATTCATGGCCAGTATACCACATTTACTTATTCTGTGCTCTGTTGTTTTTTGCCTAAGATGGAGGAAGCAGAAATGATGAATAATCACAGAATGACTGGGCTTGAAAAGCCCTTAGAGAACAAAAGACTTCTCTCATTCTTATGAGGAAACAAAAGGGAAGCAGAGAGAGTGGTTTGTATTGCCATTCAATATTTATGGTGAGTTGTGTTTGCCACATGTGGCCATTTCTAAATCTAGGCATGGGAACCTGAAGTCTGTTTATTATCAGGTTAATAGGAGTATGCATGCTGGGTGGAATTATCAGTGAAGGCTGCCCTGGTGTGGTTTATAGGAGACCTGGAAGGCTAGGAAAAGCTCATTGTGCTGACCTGTCTTTCTTAGGACAAATAAAACAACTATGTAATGGGTTAATTTTTTTTTGTCAACCTGACACAAGCTAGGATCATTTGGTAAGGGGGGGAAACTCAGTTGAGAAATACCTTCCTCAGATTGATTTGTAAGCAAGCCAGTGGGACATGTTTTTGCTAATGGTTGGTTGATAATTGAGAGACCAGTCCACTGTGGATGATTTTACCTCTGAGAAGGTGTCTGGGTTGTATGAAAAAGCAGGATAAGCAAGTCATGGAAAGAAAGCCAGTAAATACTGTTCCTCCATGGCTGCTTCTTCAATGCCTGGCTCCAGGTTCGTACCTTGAGTTCTTGTCCTGACTTGCCTCAGTGATGGAGTGTGACCTAAGAGTTATCAAATGGAATAAGCCCTTATCTCCCCAAACTGAATTTGTTTAAGTTTTATCATTGCAACAGAGAAACTAACTAAAACAAATTTTATAAAATAAGACGAACCACAATCAACTATGTATCAGTGTTAAAAGATGTAAGGAAGGAAGGAACGATTATGCTAATTAACCAAATGGTGGATATGGAGTGTGTGGATGCTTTTGAAGTAGCCTATAAGTTTCTTTGATTGTTTTAATGAAGATGTTCACATAGATTCTTTCCCCTTTGCTCTGATATAAACTGCCCTGTATTTCCATCTATACCTTTACTATTGAGGGATCTGGGACAATTACCTCTTTTCTAGTGTGTATGGTGTCTCTTTTCTACTTATGGCATTGTCAACAGCAGAGGTGGCTTTCTGATCACCTAAGAAAAGTTTTGTTATTGACCCTAAGGGCCCATTTAAATACAAATCAGTAGAAATAGAGCCCATCTCTCTGTGATTTCACAGGTGAGAGATTAATGTTGATCTTGTTTGAGGGTCCAAATATATTTGTCAGCTAGTTCCTTATACAGACTTTAAAATGCATGAAGAAGGTATGGGTCCTGGTTCTTAGAGAAGGGAGTGACACTGGATTTGTCATTCCGGCCCTAGTGAGTTCAGCAGATTCTTTGGCCCAGATTATTGCTGCTGTATTTCCCAATAATTAGGTATTTACATATCCACAAGTCCATTTACATCCTTTCCTATTTCATGAGCAAAAGTGAATAGTGATAAAACCAGATACTAGTGAGTTTAGGACATCAGAAAAATCCAGATCTTTTGAGAATAAGTATCTCTTTAGGATGGATGAAAGTAAAGAAAATCTCTGTGTTAAGGAGAAACATCTGTGATTTCTTGTTTCTACTGAGCCATTTCTCTAGCATTTCCTTGCCCTAGAACCAGGATGATATCCGCGATTTCTGGGCCACATTGAATTTCCATCCCTGGCATGTAAATTTGCTATCACTTAGGTCATCAGGCTCTCCACTTTGAGATACAGCTTTCAGACTGAAGCATAATAACTCTTTCCCTGAGAAGGAAAGGATCCTTGATGGCGACTAGCCATTGTAGTGATGGAACTTTGGGCACTAGCCAAGTGATTGGAGATCATGGACCTGAGTTTCTTGTGTTTGGTTATCATGAGTAATCCCTTTGATGTCTGACAACTTGTAGAATTTGATCAAACTGAGGTTCAAATCACCAATTAGGTTCTCGTCACTGAAAAAAAAAGTCTCTTAAAACTTTTGAGAAACCTATTTTTGCCTCTCCTGGTGTTACCATCCACCTGCTTCCTTGACTTCTTCCAGTCTTCCTGTTCATCCACATTGTTAACCCACTCATACAGAAAAGCATCGCTTTATCTGCTTTTGGATGGTGCTCATTGCAGTTATGTTTCTGAGACCTCCCTGTGTACCTTCTAGCTCCAATGTGTGTTGTGGCACTTTGTGTCTTCTTCATCTTCAGAAGTTGCAATTGAGAAAAATCAGTGTGAATAAGGCAAACATCCAAACCAGGCAGGTAAAGATGAAAATAAATGGTTGATAATTGGTCAGCAACTGAATGGACTACAGATTTGACTTTTGGAGCTATTTCACAGGGAGATAAGGAGGAACTTCTGACTCTGATGTAATATAAGAATTTTTATTGACTAAGTCTTGGTGATCACTTTTTAGTGTTGATGTCACTAGGTGTCTGTTGATCTTGTTTCTCTGGTCAGTTGCTAACTTTGAGCAATTCTTAACCATGGCTGTCTTAGGAATTTCTATTTTGCCTTTTCAATTGTAGTTCTATGATACTATTCAAAATGCTCCAAGAATTCCCAGACATTTGACCATGTTTTCTTTCTAAATTATATTTTCTCTATATGGTTAAGTTTGGGAACTGTCTACTGACCAGTTGAAATTGTAGGTCCTTCCCTGAGTTATGTCCAGCATGTGAATGAACACAACAAAGTCATGGAGAATTTTTTTTTAACTTCTTAGATAGGCCTTCCCTTAAAGATTACATCTCTGTGTTTGTATTACCTGACTCTCATTTCTCATGGATCTTTGAAATCCTTTTATCTCCCAGCTCTGAATTACTGTTCAGAACATAAAGAGGTGTGATGGAAGGCACATGAGACTTAGATTCAATGTCTTAGATTCTGAGTTTTTGTTCCACTTCTGAATATCCTGATTTGGGACACATTCCTCGACTTTCTAATAATCATAATTTTAACCCATCCCCCAATAAAGGTGAACACATGCATACCCCAGCCCTACCAAATTAAATCCAACTATGGATACAAAAGATATTGTGGAAAATTTACATTCTTATTATATCATCACATTCTTCTCCTGTGGAAGAGGGGACCAGAAATAGAGACTCATTAAATTTAAGAATAACCTTTCTGTTCATGTTCTAGTGTGTTCTTCTTGTTGCAGGTTCACAGACTTAATCATTATCTAAATGTACTAAACCACATCCATATCTGCCTGATTAGATTCTCTTTTCTTGCAAGCTGAAAAATCAAAGGTAACTATTAGGAAACCAGAGGACTTGACATTTAAGGTAGTCGAATCAAGAATCATTATGGATACCTTAGACAATCTATTGTGTAGTAAGCTTTATCATTGGACTTTTTTTGGACTTCCAGTTTGTCAATAATTACATAAAAACACATTATTAATTGTAGAAGTTTGGCCTTTAGCCTAGTTTTTTTCCCCCACTATCATAACTCAAATTAACTTTCTTCTATTTATCTATGTTCTGTCATGTGGCTATTACATATCTTCCATTTTGTATGTCCAACTTCCTCTACATCTCGCTGGAATCTCCTGTGTGCCTAGATTCATCCAGTGTTCCTCTCTTTGCCTGGACATTTTTCCTCTTCTCTTCTGCATACCTATTGATCATTCAGTTCTTTGTTAAACCAATTACAGTGACTCATCTTCTCACAGTGTAAACAAATATTCCACAACGCTATTGGGTGAAAAGAATTAGAATCTGAAAGAGAACCATTCTTTCAGAAAACTTCCTAGTCTCCATCTTACCTACTTACTGTATAAGTTTAGTGGTATGAAGATGAATTTTTCTCTGTCACTATTGACTAACTCTCTAATTGTAATCTTCAGCCCAGCTGTGCTCTTGCTGAACTTTCTATCTATATCTGAACCATAGCCATAAATCTAAACTGTACTTGAGGTTCCATGGATGTGACAAAAAATTCTTTAGCTTGAGTTGAATGGCTCATAGGATTATAATGTTTATGGCAATATTATTACAATTATTACATTATATTTTGGTCTTTCTCTTGAGTAAGAAGGTATCGCAACTTTGATGTGTGTGTGTGTGTGCACATGTGTATATGTGTGCAGGTGTTTGTATATGTGTGTATGTTAGAATTTGTATTCTGAACAACATACATGATATTATTTATCTATTGAATCCCCCATTTAACCTCCAATTTGCCCCCAAAAACTTTGTTGATATCTTAAGAAAATGTACATTAAGTCTGATGGCCTAGAACACCAGAAAGATGCATGTAATATTAGAGATGACTTCGCCTTTCCTGAATACCACCAAAAGACCTAGAAAACATAGTCTTTTCTTTAAAAAGTGCTAATTAAATTCTGGAGTCATGTAATTCAATTTAAATGGGGATATGTTTATCTAATGTTCATTTCACTAACAGGGGTTAGACAAATTATTTCCTCTGACATTTACCCTTGAGGACTTAATGAAATACTCAACCTGTCCCTCTCGCTGTACTTGATTGGAACAGGGATATTTATCCATTTTTTTCTGAACCATTTTTGTACCACAATCATCTCATTTAATCCTTACCCCATATTCATTTTATAATTGAGGAAAACTAGGCTAGAGAGTTTAGTAACTTTTTCAAAATTCTATCCCTAGATCAAGAATTCTGGTCCTAGATTTGGAGTACCTGGGTTTGAATCTTAAATATAAAGTGAACCTGAAAACAATTTGAAAAATATCAGAGGCATTGATCAGTATGATTTGGCAAATGATAAATAATTTGGTAAGAAGTTTATACCATTACATGGTTCTTTTCGGGAAAGAATGATAGAGTGTATGTGCCAGATAGGGAAACTGACTTTGTCCCCAGGGAATTTTAGCCTAGTAAAAACATATTTTCAATGGTCTCAAGTGAAGAGGAGGGTTGCTATTGGCATGATAAATAAAGGCTACATGATAGTGTAATAACCAGAACCAGAACATTGTACACACAGGAAGCAATGGTGAGCTATCAGTGCAGAGGATAAAAAAAAAAAGCTACCTGAGTTGGGATAAGGACATAGGGATGTGAACCCAGGCTTTTCAAATCTCAAAGTTCTGTTGAGATAGATGGCTGTAAGTGTCCATATAAACATATTGATAATTATAGTGCATTTAAATCTATGTTAACTAAACATATAGTCCATGGTTCAGTTGAGCTTGGATCCAGACTACAGAGCCAGGAAAGACATGACTGTCATCTTCAACATTTATAGGCTACAATGTGAGAGGGGAGGGCACTCCTTAGCAGATAGTTTTCAGATGTAGGTTAGCTCTGTTTGTTTTGCATACTCCTTATGCACAACGTTTAAAGAAAGATTAGCAAAAGTTGTTAGTGCACCTGCATTTTCATAGTGGCCACCAGTCAAGGTCAGGTATGGGGCTTCCCATTTATGATGGCAACGTAACACTTCACAATGCTCCAGAATTTGGAGTGCTTTATAGTTTTAGATTTTGGGCTGGAGGTGTTCTCCATTTCACATGTCACTACATTGTATCATTTGAAGATGGGGCCCTGAAAACATGGTGACGATAAGGGTATGATGAAGAAGTTGAAGGTAGAGATTGAGATCAGAATGGTACATGAAGGCCTTTTTACATGTGTGTGCTCTGTGAAGAATGTTGGGCATTTCTCTCATAGACAGTAAACAGCTATTGGAGGCCATGAATCAAGGCCAGGAGTGGGATGAACTTTTAATTTGTTTATGCACATAGAGAGTATGAATGTGGACCTGTGCCTGTATTTACTATGGCACACATGTGGAAGTCAGAGAACAACTTATACATTCGATTCATTTTTCACCATGTGGGTTCTGAGGATTAAATTCAGGTCATCTGACTTGGACACAAGCTCTTTACTTACTGGGTCATCTTGCCTACACACAGGGTGGCTTTTTTGGTAACTTATTTTATTGGTTACTTCTTGTTGTGACTAAATCACGGATCCAAGAAACTTAAGCGAGGGAGGCTTTACTTTGCTTCATAGTTTGGAGTGCATTCTATTATGTCAGGAAAAGGGTTGTTGCTGGATCATGAGGCAGATGTACCCACAACCAGGAGGCAGAAAGAGATGCTTTCTGGTGTTTAGTTCATTTTTTTT
>NW_004949099.1:25872417-25876399 GCF_000317375.1 Microtus ochrogaster | reverse complement strand
TCAAGTTGACAATGAAGATTAACTGCCTCAGAAATTATCTTGATGTATTAGAAATAACCTTGTACATGGATAAAAGGCAATCTGGTCAGCTGGATGCCTCTGGGCAAGTCATTTACTCTATCTGTACACTTTAGCTCCTCAGCTGTTCATTGCATAAGTCAATACTATAGAGACCAGGTCATGGTGGCAGTCTTGGTGAATACAGCAACCCTTGTCAACCTTAGTGTGTCTTCCTCGATAGAAAAAAAAATTCCCTCTTATGAGTACACATTCTCATGCCTCATTGAAGACTCTATTATATATAGCAGGCCTGAAATCACACATACATATATAATACAGCCATTAATAAATGATTGGATTACTTATCTGGCACAATAAGTGGTTTCATTTAGGTTTTCAAAAGAGCACGAGGCCAATACCCATCCGCTTTTGTTTCCCTCTTGTGACATTGGCATATGCGAGGGAACATTTGAGCTTCAAGAAAATTAAAAGAATCCATCACGTTTCTCCCTTTTGGCTGGAAAAGCTTCTCTGCTCCAATTTTTCATGGTGCTGCAATGAAGCTTCCAAAGAACTCCCCCATCAAGGCAAACGTATGGTGCTCATTTCCACACATAACAGATTATTCTTTTGCACACATCCCAGCTGCTGTACTTCTCGTGGAGTTCTTAAACATCCAAGCAGTCATATTGCTGCGTGCTCCTGCTCTGCAGAATCACTTTCGCAAGCAATAGAAACATCATAAGTTTTGAAATTTTTCAAGTCATTCTAATGTGAATGAAGTCATATCAAAGATAATCACGCAGAGAATATGATTTCCCTTGTCTTGTTCTCTATAGAATCTTTCCCTCCATGTGGTAGCATCTGGATCCTTTTCTCGCTTTTTCTCTCACCTGCTTGGATCCACCTCCTGTAGAAGGTGTCTTGGCTCTCTGTGCTCCTGTCTTTGGGAACCTCACCTATTCCTTCCTGAGAGTGACCTCACTTTGCATATTAACAGTACTTCTCTCCTTCATCAGGCATTCCTGATTCCTCTAGACATTGCTGTTTGTTTGTTCCATCCTCATATTAAATACACTATCACAGATCCTATGTTATATATACAATGTTTACTTTCAATCTTCCAAATTAGCTCTTACCTTTAAGATTTATTTTCATTTATATGTGTGTGTATTCACATATGCCTACATGTCCATGTGCATACACACATACACTACATCTGTTAAGGTGTCCACAGAGGCCAGAAGAAGGTATCAGTTGCACTGGAACCAGAGTTGTAGGTGGTTTTGTGTCACTCAGTGTGTATGCTGGGAACCAAACTCATGTTTTAGGGAAGAGCAGCAAGCACTCTTTCAACCATGGATCCAACTCTCTAACTTTCCCTTATCTTTAAACAAGCAGTAGATCTCAGATGCTATAGGAATTCCTGCAGCCAGTAGCCTTTAAGTTATCCACCCACTTGGGTGGGGCCTCATATACTATATATGGTGATGTAAAGCGTGCATCTGCTCTCTCTTCTGGCTGCAAGATTTTGGTTGCTGTTCTCTGTTAGAGCAGAGCATTGTGATCTGTGAGTCTACCCCTAAATAAATAACCCTCTATTATAGTTAATTCTGAACTAGTGTGGGATTTCTTTTAAGCGTCCTTCTTCATCTGGTGCCCAATATGGATTCAGACTCCAAGAGGATGACGGGCATTGAAAAGGCTCCTTATGGAATTTGTTAGCCATTTGGGCAAGAAACTGCTCTTTCCTGGACTGGTTGATAAACTGGACATATAGGACCCACAGAGAAATGACTGCTGAACTTGCATAAAAGTTAGACTGTCCTTCGGGATTCCTGCTACATGAAAGAGTCTGCCAGACACATTCTGCAAGACACAGAAAAGGTGACTGAAATTTCCAGTTTTGTGAAAAAGTCTGCTGGATACTATGGGCCTGTAGGCTGAAGATGGATGCCCCAATGGTACATAAGAACTTTAGGTGACTGTCCAGGTAGTGAAATGTCTCTGTCAATTCTAGAATTTTGAAAATTGCTTACAGTGTACTTTCTGTTTACTTAGGTAATTTTATATCCTTCTGGAATATTTGATGGAGTTGAAGAATAGATATAGTTTTCCTTAGTTATGATAAAAGATAAATATAGTAACTGTAGTTCTTGCTTGATACCTGTTTCGTTATATGTATTTTACTATATTAAATTTCAAACTTTTTTTTTTCATTTAAACCAGAAAAGGGGAGGTGATGTGGGATTTCCCTCTGTATGCTGTGATTACCATTGATAAATAAAGGAACTGTTTGGGTCTATAGCAGAGCTATAGGGGAAGAGAGCTAGGTGGGGAAAATGAAGCTGAATGTTGGGAGAAAGAAGGTTGGAGTCAGGGAGAAGCCATGTAGCCCTGCCAGAGACAGACGCTGGAACTGTTCCTGGTAAGTAACAGCCTTGTGGTGATACACAGATTAATAGAAATGACTTAAATTAATATGTAAAAGTTAGCCAACAAGGAGATAGCTAACAAGCCAAACAATGATTTAATTAATACAGTTTCTGTGTGCTTATTTTGGGGCTGGGCAGCTGGGAACCAACAAGCAGCCTCCTTACAACACTCAGAGCTTCTTCTCTCTCTCTCTCTCTCTCTCTCTCTCTCTCTCTCTCTCTCTCTCTCTCTCTCTCTCCCCCATCCCCGGCCAGCATCAATAAGAATACAGTCTCAGTGACTTATCAGCCAAGGTGCATGGGATTGTATGTACCAAGTCAGTTGTAAGAAGGATGGAGAGAAGCTATGCCAATCACGTGATTACCCTGGATAGACGCACCATGTCATTGTGGAGTTGTATCCTCACCCTCTCCCTTACTCATGACTGTCACCAGGACTCTACCATGGGGTTGTTGAAGCTTAGTAGAAAACAGAAAGAGTATCCAGGTACCATCAGCTATCTCTGCCACATGGACTTGATTGAATGTCCATGGACTTCTATGTATATATCTTGCTTATATCCTATTATAGGTGGTCTCATACCATTTTGTCTTCTTTATCTAATATCTATCTATCTATCTATCTATCTATCTATCTATCTATCTATCTATCTATCTATCTATCATTTACCTATCTATCATTTACCTATCTATCTACCTATCTATAGCAATCATTTATTTATGCATCTATCTGTTTATTCTATGTGTATGAATGTTATGCTTGCAGATATGTATGTGTACCATGTACATGCCTGGTTTTTACAGCAGTCAGAAGTGGGAATTTTATCCCCTATGACTGGTGTTATGGATATCTATTAGCCACCATCTGGTTGCTAAGTACTGAACTTGGGTTCCCTGGAAGAGCAGCAAGTGCTCTCAGTCACAAGGCAATCTCTCTAGTCCCCAACATCTTATAGTTTTGATATGATTTTGATTTCATGTGAGTCTCCAATGGTTATAGTCTATCTGTGGTTCTCAGCCCTACAACAATCCTTCAATCTCCTTCATAGAAAGAACCACCTCTTAACTTCTATGCTTACCATCTTCAAGATGACAGAGCAATACACCTCTGTACAGTGCTTTTTATGGTTGTTTAATGCAACTTTCTAATACATTTTCTTTAGAACTTATATAAATACTTTCCTGACATTCTTCACTATACATTTGGAATACTTTTAACCCAGTCTGCACCATAAAACATGATTTCTTTGAATGACCTTTGTAAGGGTCTCCTTACCTTTTTCCTGGTAAGTATCCCAGACTGTTCCTTTCCATCTACATTGGTTTTGGACATAGTACTGTAAGAATACCATTATTCTTCTAAGCCTCTAGAAGCATATGACTTTTCTTTACTTCACAACGCTATCCCTTTCACATATCTGAACATGAAGGTATCCTTTATCATACTCAGATCTAGACCTTTAGGTAAACAGGTGTTTCCCAGCTTGAGTGATGATGTAGCTGTGCCATGTAGAGAAGTTGCTTCAGCAGCTCCCAAGGTCCTATGA